>NW_004444042.1:3712057-3741641 GCF_000243295.1 Trichechus manatus latirostris
TTCCTGAATTCTTCCAATTTTTTGTCTGTATTTTCCATGAATTTGCCTTTTCCATGAATTTGTCTATTTTTTCCTTATTTTTGTCTGCTATTTGCTTCAACTTTTGGATAATTATGGGTATTAGAGATTTGAATTCCCTATCAGGTAGTTCTAGTTCCTTTTCTTCCACTGGAAAGTCATCTGGTGTTTTAGTTTGGATGCCTGCTGGAACAATCCTGTCCTATTTTTGTAAATGTTTTGATATTGTCTGCTGTCTTTGGGGCATTCAGTAGTTATTTTTCTCATTTATTGATTGTAGATTTGTTTGTTTTGTCCTTTTTTTTATTTGGCTATGTCTGAGTAGGCAGGCTGTGTGTTTTTTGCTCATCTGTGGGCATGATACTTTTCGCCTCCTTCTCCAATTGGCAGTGTCAGTCGCTCAGATATGGTACAGCAGGGCAGGTCTAGCTAAAGAGGAGTTACTGAGATGGGTTGTTTGTGGCACTTACTACAGCCACCATAGAGGGGTGGTAATCAGTGCAGATCAGGTTCCAGTAGGCTGTGCCTTTGCTGCTTGGTGGTGTGATGTTAAGCGCATGGTGCAGATAGGCAGGATGTAGGGGGGAGATTGTTACATGTGCAGCTAAGATGGATATGGGCAAGAGGAGAGAGGAACAGGAGCCAAAAACATACAAACAAACCAAAAAGAATGGTAGGGGAGCTTGCCATTGGAGTGGAGAGATGAGAGGCTATGGAATGGGGGGAAAAAAAAGGGGAAGAAGAAGGAAAAAGAAGAGAAGAAAAGAATGAATAAATAAAAATCAGAAAGGAAAAAGAACAGCAAAGCTCCCAGGGACCCCACTGGTGCTGCTACGAGGTCTGGGGAAGTTGTTCTCAGGTGTTGCAGTACAGCCTAGCTAGTAGGCATAGAGTTATTCAGTGCCAGATATTTCGGGAATAGGAAGAGATGGAAGGTATAGAGAGATGAGAAACTGAGTAATGAAGAATGACAAAAAGTGAAAAAGAGGGAAAAGAAAACAAAACAGATTAAGAAAAAAAAAAAAAAAAACAAGAAAAGCCCCCAAAAAAACCCAAGAAGAAAGAAATGCCCTCAAGGGATTCCTCTGCACATCTGCGCAAGCCTCAGGGGTGGGTCCCAAGCCGTGCAGCACCACCCGGCCAGAACAGACTCCAAACTCAAGGAAAAGAAAAGAAAACAAACAAACAACTCTAAACAAACAAAGAAACAAAAGCCCCGGGATCCCACCAGCGCAGCAGCCCAGACCGGGAAGCAGTTCCACACTCGAACGGAGCTCTGCAGCCCCTCAGGAAGAAGCAAAGATGACGCATGGAGCCAGGTATTTGAGTGAAAGGAGGGGGAGGTTGTAAGAAGTAAGGAAGAAATCAAAAGAAGTGGAAAAAAGCAACACCAGCAGCCAACAAATGGCACTCAGAGAGACAGCCAGTGTGGGAGGGTGGAATCCAAGCAGGACAAGAGCCTGTGGCCACAGGAAGTAGAGGAAGCCGAGTGGGGGTGAAGAAGGGTGGGGGGTGGGAAAGCGTATATCGCAAATTACCAGTTGTTTTGTCTCCTGCTGGAAGCTCCATGTAGCTGCTTTCTCATATCACCTATTTGCTGGTCTCTGACAGGAGTCCAAGATGGCAGATCCACGCTGCGTTAGGTGATAGGGGACTTCTGCATGAATCTTTCCTTGCTCTCTGTTCTCTCTCAGTTTTCTAACTCCATTTGGTGCTTGGCTGAGTTCTTTATCTCTTCATTTGATGTTTTAGGATTTCAGGATTGCTGTTTTCTCTGTTTGGCTTAGTTTTTTTGATATTTGCTGTGGAGGGACGGCGTAGTGTTTCTGCCTAGAGTGCCATTTTGGCGGAAGTCCTCCACATTTTGACTATTAAGGGATGTTTGCAGCCGTTTCTTCTTGTTTTGAGTTGTGCCACATCTGCAAATGAAGGTCCCAAAAGCTTGACTTCATCCATGCCATTAAGGTTGACTTTACTTTGAGGAGGCAGTTCTTACCCGGTCATATTTTGAGTGCCTTCCAAACTGAGGGGCTCATCTTCCAGGGCTATATCAGACAATGTTCCACTGCTATTCATAAGGTTTTCACTGGCTAATTTTTTTTTCAGAAGTAGTCTACCAGGTCTTTCTTCTGAGTCTGTCTGAGTCTGGAGGGTCAGCTAAAAGCTGTCCACCGTGGGTGACCCTGCTAGTATTTGAATACTGGTGGCATAGATTCCAGCATCACAGAAACATCCAAGCCCCCACAGTATAACAAACTGACAGATGCATTGGGGGTTGTACAATATTCCTGCAACCTCTCCAGTATCTGTTATTTTCTGTTTGTTTGTTTTTTTTAAATTAGTTCCAGTAATGTCAGGGTGAGATGGTATCTCACTGTAGTTTTGATTTGCATTTCTCTAATGGCTAGTGATCACGAGCATTTTCTCATGTATCTGTTAGCTGCCTGAATGTCTTTGGTGAAGTGTCTTTTCATATTCTTTGCCCATTTTTTAATTGGATCATTTGTCTTTTTGTAACTGAGGTGTTGAAGTATTCTATAGATTTTAGAGATTAGACCCTTGTTGGATATATTGTAGCCAAAATTTTTTTCTCAGTCCGTAGGCTGTCTTTTTTACTCTTTTGGTGAAGTCTTTTGATGAGCATAAGTGTTTAATTTTTAGGAGCTCCCCGTTAAATAGTTTATGTTCTGGTGTTTGTGCGTTGTTAGTTATGGTTTGTATTGAATTTATGCCATGTCTTAGAGTCCCTAGTGTTGTCCCTATTTTTTCTTCCATGATCTTTATTGTTTTAGGTTTTACATTTAGGTCTTTGATCCATTTTGAGTTAGTTTTTTTGTATGATGTGAGGTATGGATCCTGTTTCTTTTTTTACAGATGGATATCCAGTTTTGCCAGCATCATTTGTTTACAAGACTATCTTTTTTCCATTTAATAGACTTTGTTCCTTTGTCAAAGATCAGGTGACCATAGGTGGATGGATTTACATCTGGGTTCTTGAATCTGTTCCATTGGTCTGTGTGTCTGTCATTGTACTGGTACCAGGCTGTTTTGACTAACATGGCTGTATAGCAGTTTCTGTGATCAGGCAGTGTGAGGCCTCCTACTTTGTTTTTTTTCTTCAATAATGCTTTGCTTATCTGGGACCTCTTTCCTTTCCATATAATGTTGGCGATTAGTTTTTCCATCTCATTGAAGAATGCTGTTACTATTTGGATAATATATATACACCTGTAGATTGCATTTTATCTGTAGATTGCTTTGGGTAGGATTGACATTATCACAATGTTTGAGTCTTCCTATCCATGAGCATGGTATGTTTTTCCATTTATGTACGTCTCTTTTGGTTTCTTGCAGTAGTGTTTTGTAGTTTTCTTTGTATAGGTCTTTTATGTCCCTGGTTAGATTTATACCTAAGTACTTTATATTTTTAGAGGCTATTATAGATGGTATGGGAAACCACGGTGGCATAGTGGTTAGGAGCTACAGCTGCTAACCAAAAGGTCAGCAGTTTGAATCCACCCGGCGCTCCTTGGAAACTCTATAGGGTAGTTCTAACTCTGTCCTGTAGGGTCACTATGAATCGGAATTGACTTGACAGCAATGGGTATAGATGGTATGGGGCCCTGGTGGCGCAGTAGTTAAGAGCTCACCTGCTAACCAAAAGGTTGGCAGTTCAAAACTACCAGATGCTCCTTGGAAACCCTATGGGGCAGTTCCACTCTGCCCTATAGGGTCACTATGAGTCAAAATTGACTCCACGCCAACTGGTTTGGTTGTTTCATTATAGATAGTATTGTTTTCCTGAGCTCCTTTTTGAAGTTCTCTTTGTTGGTGTATAGGAATCCAACTGAGTTTTGTATGTTGATCTTTTATCCTGCTACTCTGCTAAATCTTTCCATTAGTTCCAGTAGTTTTGTTGTCGAATCTTTGGGGTTCTCTATGTATAGGATCATATCGTCTGTGAATAGAGATAGTTTTACTTCTTCCTTTCCAATTTGGATGCCCTTTAGTTCTTTTTCTTGCCTTATTGTTCTCGCTAGTACTTCCAGCACAGTGTTAAATAAGAGTGGTGATAAAGGACGTCCTTGTCTTGTTCCCGTTCTCAGGGGGAACGCTTTCAGCCTCTCTCCATTGAAAATGATGTTGGCTGTTGGTTTTGTATAGACGTCCTTTATTATGTTGAGGAATTTCCCTTCTATTCCTATTTTATTGCGAGCTTTTATCAGGAAAGGGTGTTGGACTTTATCAAAAGCCTTTTCTGCATCCATTGAGATGATCATGTAATTATTTCTTTTGTTTTATTTATGTAGTGGATTGCATTACTTGATTTTATAATGTTTAACCATCCTTGCATATGTGGTATATCTTGCACTTGGTTGTGCTGTATTATTTTTTTGGTATGATGCTGAATTTTATTGGCTAGATTTTTATTGAGAATTGTTGTATCTGTATTCATGGGTGATACTGGTCTGTAATTTTCTTTCTTTTTTTTGTGGTGTCTTTGTCTGGCTTTGGTATCAGGGTTATGCTGGCTTCATAGGATGAATTTGGGAGTATTCCTTCCTTTTCTATGCTCTGAAATAGTTTTGAGTAATGCTGGTGTGAGCTCTTCTCTGAATGTTTGGTAGAATTCTCCAGTGAAGCCATCCAGGTGAGGGCTTTTATTTGTTGTTGTTGGGAGTTTTTTTTTAATTGCTTCTTCAATCTCTTCTTTTGTTATTGGTCTGTTCAGGTTTTCTATCTCAGTTTGTGTTAGTTTAGGTAGGTAGTGTGTTTCTAGAAATTAGTCCATTTCCTCTAGGTTCTCAAATTTTTTGAAGTACAGTTTTTCATAGTATTCTATTATGATCCTTTTTATTTCAGTTGAGTCTGTTGTAATGTTCCCTGTCTCATTTCTTATATGGGTTATTTGCTTCCTCTCTTGTTTTTCTTTTATCAGTTTGGCCAATGGTTTGTTAATTTTGTTGGTCTTTTCAAATAACTTTTTGTCTTATTGATTCTATTGTTTTTCTTTTCTCTAATTCATTTATCTCCACTCTAATCTTTATTATTTCCTTTCTTCTGGTGACTGTGGGCTTCTTTTGTTGTTCCCTTTATACTTGTTCGAGTACTAGGGCTAACAGTCTGATTTTGACCTGCTCTTCTTTTTTGATGTGTGCATTTATTGCTATGAATTTACCTCTGAGCACTGCCTTTGCTGTGTCCCAAAGGTTTTTGGTATGATGTGTTTTCATTCTCATTTGATTCTAGGATTTTTTTTATTCCTTCTTTGATTTCTTCTATTACCCAGTTGTTTTTAAGTGAGGTGTTATTCAGCTTCCATGTAACTGATTGTTTTCTTGATCTTTCTGTTATTGATTTCT
The DNA here is from genome assembly GCF_000243295.1 of Trichechus manatus latirostris. Lineage (NCBI taxonomy): Eukaryota > Metazoa > Chordata > Mammalia > Sirenia > Trichechidae > Trichechus > Trichechus manatus. The sequence goes on from NW_004444042.1 coordinate 3,717,439, forward strand.
ACTTTTATAATGTTGAGACAGAAGGAATGCTTTGTATTACTTCAATGTTTTGGATTTTATTAAGAGTTGTTTTGTGGCCTAAAATGTAGTCTATTCTGGAGAATGTTCAATGTGTGTTGGAAAAGAATGTATACTTCGCTGCTGTTGGGTGGAGTGTTCTATATATGTCTGTGTGATCAAGTTGGGTTGATTTTGGCCTTTAGATCTTCTGTCTCTTTGTTGAGTTTCTTTCTAGACGTTCTGTCCTTTACTGAGAGTGGTGTGTTGAAGTTTCCTACTATTATTGTGGAACTATTTCTCTTTTCAGTGCTGTTAGAGTTTGTTTTATGTATTTTGGAGCCCTGTCGTTGGGTGCATAGATATTTCTTAAGGTTATGTCTTCTTGGTGGATTGTCTCTTTAATTATTATATAATATCCTTCTTTGTCTTTTATGGTGATTTTGCCTTAAAGTCTATTTTATCTGAGATTAGTATTGCTACTCCAGCCCTTTTTTGGTTATTGTTTGCTAGATATACTTTTTTCCATCCTTTGATTTTAAAAGTATTTATGTACTTATGTTTAAGGTGTGTCTCTTGTAGACAACATATTGATGGGTTATGTTTTTTCACCCATTCTGCCACTCTCTGTCTCTTTACAGGTGCAGTTAAGCCATTTACATTCACTGTGATGAATCAGAATTGACTCGCTGGCAATGAGTTTGATTTTTTGTGATCTTTGATAGGTATGAGTTTATTGCTGTCATTCTGTCGTGCTGACGTTTTCTTTGTTCCTCTTACTTTCCTGTGCTGAGTTCCTTTTGTTTGTGGATTTTCTTTGTTTTCATTATCATAGATTTTGTGTTTACTGAGTCTTTATGTTTTTCTTCTTCTTTATTTTGCTGAGTAGGTTTGTTAACTTTCTTGTGGTTACCTTGAAATTTACCCTTGCTAAGTTTGAACCAAACCAGTCTTTTACTGATTGATATCCCTTTGATTCCTCTCCATTTGAAAGTTCTATTCTTACACTTTTTATTCCCCTCTTTTATTGTTTTAACGTTGTCGTCATTTGTGGATGGATGTCTCTGTTTCCTTGTTTCAAGTCTTTTAGCTTTGTTTTATTATTGAGAGTTCTTTACCTAGGTTGGTTTCTGGCTGATGCTGTCTCTCCTCACTGTTTTCCATCAGTTTCTTTTTCCATTTGGTGTTTGATCTAGTTCTTTATCTCTTCATTTGATGCTTAGGGTTCCAGGATTGGCATTTGTATCTGTTTTACTAAGTTTTTCAGGTCTTTGCTGCAGAGGGTCAGCATGGTGTGTCTGTCTATGGCACCATGTTGGCCCCTGAATCCCTTCTGGTGTTTTTAGCTTATGAGTATGGATTGAAGCTTATGGCATGGAACACAAAATGTGAGTGCGGGCTTTAATATTTCAAGGATAGAACAGAAAAGATGAATACAGTGCTGTGCCAAGTCATTCTGGAGTCTGAAGCAAAAGCAAATATGTTTTCTTTTTTAAATTTGATATTTTGTTTGTAATTTTAAAATTTTTTTAGAAAATATTACATCAAAATATTTATCACTTGTTAAGATTTTTGGTACATCCTAACATTTGTACTGGAGGCAAATGCCTCACTCTTCTCACCCTAGTCCAGTCCTGGGAGAATAAATAGGAGCCATAATAAATGTTAAACTCATATCTTCTAATTATGGTAAATATATAGAGTAGGAGAAAAATCAGGAATGATTATAATCAAATGAAGCTTGGCACATGAAAACAACCACTCATAAAGTCTAAAGGATACCAAGCATATATAACTCAGTATATGAAACTCAGCTATAAAATGGTGACAAATTTTAGTCCCCACTCCAGGAATCATGCAAATAGAGTTGTCTGGTCTGCTTCAAAGGCACTATGCCCTGATTTCAAAACGAACCTGATCACCTAAAATATTTGTAGAACTTTTTTTTCGAAAATGCCCCAGAGCTTGTAGTTTCCCATAATAATTATTTACATTGGCCAGCACTGTGTTTTACAAAGTACTTTTATGTATACTATGTCTCACAAAGTTACTAAATGCCAAGTTTGCAGGGACAGTGGTGATCGCCCACTGTAGTCAACAATGTTAAGATCAGCTGCCTTTGAACAGTTTCCATTTCTTTCCTTAACCAGCACAGACACTAGAGACCAGAGAGATGAAGTAAAAGCAAGTGAGGAACAGAGCAAAAAGTTTTTGACTCCAGGGCACCATTAATAACCATTCACTAATACGGGTTTTTTCTAAATTTTCATTATAACTTAAAATTATCTATTGACTGAGTGGCAGAAATCAGGACTTAGGATTGTTCCATTACACTATGCTAACTGTATGTATAAAGTCTTCAAAAATCTTAAATCATAGAAAATATAGTTTGAGGTAGCTTGGATTTATCTAAAGTGTTTTTTGGAACTTATTCCAGGGAATAAATTGAATAGTGGAGCTATTTAATGTCATTTTTTAATTTTGTTCACACAGCCTCATTTTATGTATGCTTTGTAAAATAGTTTTAAAGCCAGTTACAAAAGAGAGGCTTCAAAAATATTTAGAGCAATATCTCCATCATCAGAAAAATGGGGAGCTTTACAAAGGAAAAGGATATTTTATAGATATGTTGCATTGATTAAGAGCATGGACTCTGACTCTAGACAGCCTGGATTAAAATCTTGGCTTCAACACCTACCATATGAGTGTTACCTAGTCCAAGGTACTGAGACTTTCTGGGCCTTAGTGTCCTCATCTTTAAAATGGGGGTAATAATATCACCTACCTCATAGAGTTGTTGGATGACTGAATTAGTTAATATATGTAAAGAGTTTATAACAATGCTTGTTGCATAAGTGATAAGATAATTATTATTACATAACAGGATTCATTCATAAATTCTTCCCTACCTCTGCCAGGAAGAATATCTCATTATTTTATAGTCACAATCAGAAGTTCTGAGAAGGTTTATATGCTAAATTACAAGGTTAAAATGAGTTAGTTCTATTCATGCCAGGAATGAAACCATAATTTAATAATGTCTGATAAGAGTTAAAAGTTTAAAAATAAGAAATATTACTCTGTCTTTGAATTTCTCTTTAAATCTTGTTTAATTCGTGTATCTTACAATGACAGTGGTTTATAATTTTATGATGACTGTTTTAATAAAGAATTGGACTTCCTGAAATTTTTTAGTTGAATGAAAAAGAAGAGTTTCCACTTCCACAATATAATCTCTAATCTAGAATGACTAGGAGTGTCCACATCCAAATCCACATAGCCTGCAGTTTGCACGGGAAGTAACAGGAGAAAATAAGTAGCCCCTGTATAGCTAACATTGCAACTCAAATCCATCCAATGTCAAGATGCATATCATCTTGTCATTCTGCTTGTTGACATTCATTTTCCTTTCTTTTTCAATTTTAACCTGTTTTCATCACCTCATGCTTCCACACTGGACATTGTTCTGAAACTGAATGAACCAGTTTGTTTGCTTGATCTAGTTTAAAGAAAAGGGTGGAAATTTTTCAAATGAAAAACTTGTTTGGTGAAAGAGAATCGTCCTGTTTACTCTGCAATGATGTATTTGTAAACATAGCCTAATAGGCCTCTATGAATTGGAACCATTCTTTTATTCATTTGTAAAATAACTATTTATTGAGTGCTTGCTACAAAGGAGACACGTTCTAGGCTCAGAATAGAACAAATCTCTTCCCTTTGTTAGGGCATTAGATGAAAAAGTAAATAAGTATATAACCTGTCAAGTGGTGATAAGGGCAACAGACAAAAATAAAGCAAGTGGAGTGTGCTAGGCGAGGAGTGCTACTTTAGTGGTGCGGTCCAAGAAGTCCTCTCTGATGAGGTGGCCTTTGAGCAAAGACCGAATGAACTGAAGCAGCAAGTCATGGGGTTGTTGGGGGTTGAGAAGGAGCACTGTAGGCAGAGGTAAGGGAAGTGCCAAGGCCCAGAACTTCAGCATCCTTGCTGTAGGCCAGTGTAGCTTGAGCAGAAAGAGTATGTAGGGCCATGTAGGGTCTTATAAGGACTCTGCCTTCTACTCTGAGAGATGGGAAATGACTGGTGGAAAATGGGTAGGAGAGCCACAGGATGTGACTTAGCATTTTTATAGGGTCACACTGGCTTTCCTGTGAAAAATAGGCTGTAGGAAGTCAAGAGTAGAATCAGGGGACCTGTGAAGAGGTATTTATAATCAATAATCCAAGTAAGAGATGATGATGGATTGATGTTAATGATAGGTATGGTTAGATTCCAGTTATATTTAGAATTAACATCTCACCATCATTTCTGGAGCCTTAATTCACAAAGTTCTTTGGAGCAATCCCTAACTTAGTGTCTACCATGGTACGTAATAATTATTTGTGTATAGGTTGGTCTCCTCCACAAAGAAGTTTTCCAAAAATTTTCATCTTGTATTTCTAATTTTTAGCAAGCTGAAGGTGCTCAATAAATGTTTGTGGAGTGATTGCATAGGTGTACACCTACTGACATGAATTTTATGTTTTTAAAGAATGTTTCCAAGTCAGAGAAGAGAACTTGGACAATGGAATTAGCTGGAAAATATTTCTAGAGAAATTAAAGACCTAATAGTGGTGGGGGTGAATCAAAAGTATATGCAAATGTTAGAGTAGAAGTTTTTAATTATTTAGAGCAACTTTGCACTTAGTGGGTTTTCCAGACGTATTTTGGCTAGTTTCTCGACAATTGTGGTGCTTGATTAAATGTTAATATCACATCAAAATAATTCTAGGAAAAACAATATACATGGTAAGAAGAGCTCTCTGGTCAGATCCTGAAATATCACACACACACACACACACACACACACACACACACTACTTCTTTCAGGCTCTTTAGAGGGACTTGATAACTTTTTCTGGTAAGCAAAGTAATAAGCTAAAAAAAAATTTTAGAAGTCTTTGTAGTTGTTACTGTTATAGTTTTAACTAAATTATATTAATCTCAGAAAACCTTTTTCTATCATAATCATAACCTTTAAAATCTTGAAACATGGGACAGGAGTTAGCGTTCATTTGTTTATGAAAGATAAAGTCAAATGGTGTTAACATGAAAATTAAACACCACACTCTACCTGGAGGTTAAATTCATTTAAACCTTGCTTCAAATGTTGCTTCTTTTATAGTAGCTCTTATTATTATTTAAACTATGACTTATTAAACTTTTGCAAGTGAATAATGTATATTAATCTCTTACTATTGCAAACTCCATAGTTGGAATAATCTAACTATCGTGATTAAGTCTACCAAGAGGCACTTTTGTTCCCCTCATCACAAGCACCCTAATTGCAGAATTAGTGTCTAAAGGAAATTATCCCCAGGGCCTTCCAAATTTATTTCTATGATTAAGCATAAGGGAATTACTTCAATATGGAGAAGGGCAAGGTTGATTTAAAATAATTGATGTAGTATGATAAACATTATTTTCAATATATTCCATATGTTAATTCAGGTTCTCCACTTGAACTCGGAGGGTATTCACACCTCCTATGAGATTTATCATTTGCTGCCTTCACACATGATCTCATTGCCAGTAGCTTTGACCTCACAAAGAGAACTTCCTCTACTTCCTTAAATATCTTTGTTTTTATGTCATCTTGTCACAGTGCCCTTCTATCTCTGAACTTCATGAATATATGCAGGCTTGGCATGAACATGAGACTTTTTTCTCTTTTTGATATTACTGCCCAGAGAATAAGTTTTTCCCTTATCATTCAATTGGTCAAGCAGCTAGTAAACTTAACATAGGGTGCTAGCTTTTGTTGAATATTAGGTGAAACCGTAGTCATCTTTATCTATATGTTTCCATTTACATTAATTCATATTCTGTCTCTCACACACATACACACACGATCACTCATTCCCACAATACTTTGTGATTCTTCTTTTCCACACCATTTCATTGTCTTGGACAGGGAAACTTATAAAAAATTACTAAGTGGTGGTGCTCCTCATGTATATCAAATACGATTCTATTTTGAAGAGAATATTCTGCTAACTACCACTGCAGTGCTGAACATCCGCAAAGCTCCTAATTGGCAGTAAACAGTCTACTCCTTTCCTTTCTCATTATTCCCTCAGCTCTTTATTTATCCCTGTCCACTAAGATCCCTTGGCCTAATTCCATTTCAAGCTCTGCTTCAAGCTCTCTCACGGCATAATTCCATTTATTGTCATTTATATCATCCCCACTCTAATAACTCTTTGTCTTGGTTATCTAGTGCTACTATAACAGACATACCACAAGTGGATGGCTTTAACAAAGAGAAATTTATTCTCTCACAGTCTAGGAGACTAGAAGTCAGGGTGCCAGCACCAGGGGAAGGCTTTCTCTCTCTGTCGGCTCTGGGGAACGGTCCTTCTCATCAATCTTCCCCAGTCGAGGAGTTTCTTAGTGCAGGGACCTTGGGTCCACAGGACGAGCTAGTCTCCTGGCTCTTGTTTCTTAGTCAAAGTGATATGAGGTTTCTTAGTGGTATGAGGTTCCCAGATTTCTCTGCTCACTTCTATCTTTTATATCACAAAAGAGATTGGCTCAATACACAATCCAAGCTTGTAGATTGAGTCCTGCCTCATCAATATAACTGCTGCTAATCCCATTTTATCAATATAGAGATAGGATTTATAACACATAGGAAATCCCATTTTATCAATATAGAGATAGGATTTATAACACATAGGAAAATCATATCAGATCACAAAATGGTGGACAATCACACAGTACTGGGAATCATGGCCCAACCAAGCTGACAGATATTTTTGGGGGCACAATTCAATCTGTGACACTCTCCCTTATGCACATTCCATACTTAGAATGTTCCCTTCTATTTCTTAGGTAAACTCCCTCATCTTAGGTTGTGTGTTCGCTGGGCCATATTTAAAGCTACTTTAAAAAATTAGAATAGTCAGAGTGAAATCCATGGCAATAGGTAATATGTAAACATGTATGAATAACAACTTATTACCTACCCTACCCACAAAGTGACAAGGTAACATTTAGGATTATAATTACCTAAAGAGGTACATCTAATGCTGGAGAATTTTAGGTAAACTTGTAGGAAGACAATATTTTCAGACAGGTAGCTGTGTCTTTTAATGTTCTTCAAATCCCTTAAGTGTTTGCTGATGCATTAGAAATAAAATACAGTACTCCATCAAGGAATGATGCCCTGGTTGTCACACAAACACTTCACCAAAATGTTCTGGGCTCCTTTGATCTCATTTCCCTTTCCAAGTCTTAGTCACAGCAATTTATTGTTGTCGTTGTGTGCCATCCAGTCACTTTCAACTCTATGACAGAGTAGAACTGCCCCATAGGGTTTCCTAGGCTGTAATCTTTAGGGGAGCAGATCGCCAGGTCTTTTCTCCCATGGAGTGCCTGGTGGGTATGAACCACTGACGTTTTGGTTAGCAGCTGAGTGTTTAACCATTGTGCTACCAGGGCTCCTTCACAGCAGTTTATAGCATGATATTTGGACGCATTAGAGAAACCAGAATCAAGTAATGGTAACACCTTTCTTTAGTGAAGGCTTTTTCTTGGAAGCAGAATTGGAAGAAACAGATGGTGAAAGGTCACATTGGATCAGCTGCAGTGGATGGACAATATGGATGAGTCTCGCCATACAAGAGTCACCCTGGGCACTAGACAGTGATGCAGACCTGACTTAGGCTGCTCTTGTGAGTAGCAAGTACTGAACACTGTTATTGTTTTGATGAAAAGAGCCCTGTGGATTGTTTTTGATCTGCATATTAACAAAGAAGAAAAAGACAGCCCGGTTATTTCTTAGTAACAGCAATCAAGACATTTTTCCTTGAAAATGTGCAAGCTACATCTCACTGGGGGGAAGAAAACAAAAATGAAAAATCCTTTCATCCAGAATCTGTGGTTTGCTTTCTTTTATTCTTTAGTATACATGAATATGTGAAAACACACAACACTAAGGCATGCAGCCTGATTGAGTGAAAATCTCTTACAATGTGCCTCTATTTAAAGCAACAAACAGATGGAGAGTTTATGAGCAAGGCTGGTAGAAGTAAAAGCAAATGATTGCGATAGTTGTACTTTTAATAGGATTCCCCACAATCTAAAACATTACTCCTCAAGGAACAAATTGTTCTATAAAATCATGGTACTTAGGAAAGAGACAGTCACCCTGACATTGCTGAGGCAACAGAGGACTCCAGCCTCCATCCACGAGTCTCTAAAGTCCTATCAGTGTCTTGCGGGAGGGCAAACTGAAATGTTGGGCCCCTTATCCCCAAGGAAAAAGCTCAGTGGAGAAGGGTAAAAGGAAGAAAGACAGAGAGGTAAAGGGAATATGAAACACATCTATGCTTTGACTGAATTTATTACCTGGAGAACAGAGAAAACAAAATACCTTGTGCTCTTCTAATTTTCTACTTTGAAAAACAAGGCCTGGGAAATTCCTACTGATTTAAGATGAACATGCAACATGGCTTCCTCTGCTGCCAATTCAGACCAAAGTCTAGCTCTAGGACAGCAAATCTCGTGGTACAAACAGTGTAAACAAACCAACACTAATTTATTACCATTATGCCTTCTTAAGAGAACCAAAATTCGTTACAATTCTATCATTAAGACGAATATACAGTAGTGATGGCCTTTGCGTAAATTATAATTAAAGCTAATCTTAATTAAAGTTATTATTCTATTTTGGAAGAAAATAAATGACCCAAGAAGAGGAAAACAATACGATCCATAACTCACTCCAAAACTCTTTTTTTGCCTCCCAAGCTCACATTCAGGGAGACATTCCTGGGCATGATACAAATGGTTCTGACATTCCGAAAAGTAAACAAGTAAGAAAAATAAAGATGGAAAAATTCTGTGGTCAGTTCACAAGTGCTTTTTTATTATTTGAGGCAGGGTTAAAGCCTTTTATAAAGACAAGGATATATGTGCCACTAGATTGAATATGACATCGGACTAGTCTAGCTGCCCTTGCACAGAACTCTAGCTGCCCACAATATGCCAAGTACAAAACATGTGTTGATGCTAAACAAAGAGCCGGGGCGGGACCCAATGCAGCTAATTTAATGCATTGTCCCAGTGCTGATTTTCAGATCAAACAGAGAAAAGGTACTCAACTCTGGTTATTAATGCCTTGGAGAGAAAAAGGCACACATTCAATATCCTCCAATTATTAATACTCTTGAGAGTTTTAATCTAAACTTGTCTGAATCACTGATTACTGAAGGTTGTGCAATCTACAAGCAGGACTCCTGTCAGCCTCAATGCACGTCACTGAAGGACCATGTTGACTTATTAGGCTAGAGCCTATGCAACTGGACTAGAGCTGAGAGAGTAGATTCACCTTGGGAAGCTCAGGGCTTCTAAGGTGCATAGACTTTTACAATAGCAACTCCCTAGCCACTTGGTATCTGTAACCCTAGGGTGGGGGGATCACTTTTAGGCCTGGCTATCCTCAAACTAATCTAACAATGGGAGATCCAGGACAAAGAACACTTGATCTAAATTTGAAAAAGCAAACATAAATGTTATTGTGTTAAGAGCAACCAGCTCTTCAAATATCTTCTAATTTTACTGGTGCACCCACCAGTAAGTGAAATGAAATTATAGTCACCCAAACAGCATAATCATGCTTGTTTTCCATGTGACATTCACGCTGGAGCACAGCCAAGGAGGTGCAAAGATGTAGCACCATCTTACAAGTTAGGGATTTAATTCCTACAAGTCCTGAGAAAGAGACCACATTCAAAGGGCCTGTGCCTTCTATAAAAACTGTTTGGTCTGTTTGATGTTTTCATTTTATTTTTTAACCTCCTAACCTATTACTCTATCTTTCATCATTTTACTACCTTCAAATAGCACCCAAAGGAGCAAGCCAAGCCCGAACACAAAAATGGCCATAGGCACAATTGGAAGTGTATGCGGTTAAAAAAAAAAAAAAAAAAAAAAAAAAAAACGTCCCTGGTGCCACCAAACCCTCATTCTGGGAAAGCTTCCTGGTGTTGCAAAATATTCAAGTCAAGAACTAGATTTAGAAATGTGTAAAATGAAGAAAAGTCCATGCTTTTGTGGTCTGGGATCTAGGGAAAGCTATTTACCCCACTACCCACGTGTCAGCTTGTCATACTGCAATGGCTTATGTATTGCTATGATGCTGGAAGCTATGCCATCAGTATTTCAAATGCCTACAGCATCACCATGGTGGACAGGTTTCAGCAGAACTTCCAGACTAAGCCAGACTAGGCAAAAAGTCGTGGTGATCGACTTCTAAAAATTAGCCAGTGAAAACCTTATGAATCGCAACAGAACATTTTCCGATATAGTGCTAGAAGATGAGCTCCCTAGGCTGGAGGGCACTACGTCATAGCTGCAGTAGTGGACTCAAACATACCAACGATCATGAAGATGGTGCAGGTGTGGGCAAACACTCTGTTATGTTATACATAAGGTCGCCATGAATCAGAGCCAACTCCATGGCAACTCACAAAAACAACATTGACTCCAATATAGGGATTGCAACAACATAAAGCTGGCCACCAACATATGACCTGGCTGAGAATTTATACCTTCTGTTTTCAGAGAAATTACAAGCTGAAAGACACTGCCTGTGACTGAGGATGTGGGAAGAAAGGGTATGCATGCATATGCCAACTATAAGAGATTAAGATTTAAGAGGAATAAGGGAGAATGGTCTTTCCCTAAACTGCAACTGTTCTACTAAAATAAGCCCACAGCACGATGGTATCAGAGTGCTGACACTCAATAGGCAAGCTGAAGACAGGAGCCTCTCTCACTTGACGAGAGCCAACTGAGCATGCTCACGGAGGCCCCAGGTGTGACCTCTGCTCCCCCGTGAGCAGTGGAGGGACCAGGCAATCTATCATGGTGTTCGTCCTGTCAGCCCTGGTGCTTCGCCGCCACTGTCTGTCACTCTGGTGGATGAGACCTGCTTAAGGGCAATCATGTCAATCTCTATGTGACCACTCAGTCTAAGGCAGAAGGATGATCTTGACAGGCCTGGCAAAGTCAGGAGAAGGTACCAAAAGCTGAAGTCATAGCTTTCACACAGAGATGCAGCTTGGGCCATGATTGTTTCTTTAGCATTTTATTTTTGTTTTCCCTTTGTCTTTCATTCTCATGAGATAGGCTGAGGCATACAGAACTTGGCTTCAGAGCTGGTCGTCTCGGATGAATCTGTTGCCCTCGGAGTTTTTCCCATAGTAAATGTAATGACACTTCCCCAGAACACCTACAAATAAAAGGAAACATATGGTTACAGGTGGTACCGTTAGTACAGCGGGGAAACATCAGCACTGCAAAGCAGGAATGATAGCAATCACAGCTCCAATGGGTGTCAGAAAATGGACTAAGTCCCAGAAGGAAAAGACTCTACCTTCTTGTCCTCAGAGTTGACATCCAGAGAGTCACTACAGAGTACAGGCTCTGAACTCCCAGGAATAACATTTGTCCTGCATGATTTCTCTTTCATAGTTTAGTGACTTTTTTCTCAGCTGGCCGATTACTCCCCCGAATACAGCATACAACCCTGCTCTTAGGTTTCTAAACATAGAAAATTAAGAGTTTAAAGATGACCAAGTAGCTCTGGTGGCACAGTGGTTAGGAGCTCAGCTATTCAAACCCACCAGTGGCTCCACAAGGAGAAAGATGTGGCAGTCTGCTTCTGTGAAGATTACAGCCTTGAAAACCCTATGGGACAGTTCTACTTTGTCTTATAGGGTCGCTATAAGTAAAAAGATGGATGTAACTCAAGCAAAAGATGTGGAGCAATCTTTCCAGATTGGTGACTAATTTGAAGTCCTTTATCAAGAATCAATATTGTTAGCTTCCAGAGAGAATCTTCCAAATCCCAGCAGGCATCAAGCGCATACTAGATGATTAAGGAAGAGTGGTTGTGGCGAGAAAACGCTATGTGAAGGGTAACAAGAGCCTCCAACATTTACAAATGGCTTCTTCTCAATGTTCCTGGAATTCTCCTCTCACAACTGAACGCAATTGATTCTCATCTTCAGTTTAATTTTAAGTAATTTTGTGGCTCCAAATATAGCTTACCTCTCATGCAAGGAGATTTGCAGGAGGACTTAACTATGAAAAATACCTCTGGAATATGGTCAAACGCTTTAATCAAGTCATTATTTATTCTAAACACCCAAAATAAATCACCTGCCACAGCTATTATAAAAGCTTGGTAGAATTATTAAGGAAAAATCAGTTTTTCCAAGAAAACATAACTTCAATTTGCTTTTTGCCACCTTTCTTCTTCTTCTAATTTTAGAAAAACTAACTTGAAATTCAGTTGCACGGAGTTGTCTCATTATGAACAGGATTTGAGTCTCTGAAGTGTATGTAGACAACTAGAGAAAACCAAAGAAGAGAAATGTCCATAAAACATTAATTCATGAGCCACAAATCTGTCTGTGAAAATAGCTACCTATATGCATAATTATTTTTTCCATCACTTTCTTAATGTGAAACCAACAAGCACTATTTATTTATTGTTAATGTGGGATACATTAGCACCGGGAATTATCCAGGTTCCTCACATTGGCAGTTCTAAGCAGTAAATATCTTTTTTTTGTGTGTGTAGGATTAAAAAAAAAGAAAAGATGTTTCTACACTTTAAAACTTTAAACCTTGTTCCTAAATAAGGATTGAAGCAATTCTCTTAGAAACTTTTAAGGGCAGGGCAGATGCTCACTGGTTTGGATGGACTGGGACAAAGTTGGAAATTGCTGGGATCACAGAATCTTGGAGAGTTGGCAATAGGCTGAGGATGACATAGTTTCTGTGACCTCAAAACTGCTCTTGAGCTCACTCTCATTATTTCCCTCCTCCTCCCATGTTCCCAAGAGTAACTTTACTGTGGACTACTCTTCTCCCTTGGCCACCCTTTATCCTTGGCCCCCAATTCTCAATTTCTGGCTTATGCTATTGGTACAGTGCCTGGAAACATGGAGCTTGGATGAAACCTCACTGAGATCCTTCTTGGGGCATCAATTATTCTTCAGGGCTGTTCCCTTTATTATGCTGAATTATGTAGCGTGCAGGGTTGCACTGATATTGTCACTAACGCTGGGATCCTGGTCTGCAGGCTTGGCTGGCCTGGCTCTGCCTGGCGAACAGCATCTCCTACGGCCTGGATGGAAGTGTCTCAGATGTTTCTGAAAATCCACGAGGGACTTCCTTAAACATAATTGATTTAAATAAACCCTCAAGAATCTAGAAGGCTGGAGCCGAGGGATGTTAATTTTTTTTTACAGCACCAGAAAAGCATGAATTTTTATAAAAAGAAATGGATAGGGCTGTCAGATATCATCAAGAGTACAGTCTTTCTCTTGAGTAAAAGAAGAAAAGCAGAAACACACACACATACCACACCAGCGGGTACATTCTCTCCAGCAAACTCTCCAGTCTGCTCAGGGATTTCATTTCCTTTTTCTAACCTCTGTGCATGCACATCAACTCCAGAGCTTGCCTAGATGCAACCTGGACAACAAATACCTTCCTGGAAACAGGCTGGATACTCCTAGAACGTGGGTAGTGATGTGGCAGGAGGAGAAGTGTTATGAGCCCCATTCCCCAGGCCTTCCTTTTCGTCCGCATTGATAAAAGCCCCTTTTTAAGGTCTGCCCTGTTTCTTTGGGCCTGGAAGCAAGAAGGTTTATAGACATCCTGGTGAGAGAGGACTGTTTGATGAATGCAGGAGACTGCGGCTAGGTGTCAGCGCTTGGAAAATGAGGCAAAGACATGAGGTATTAATATTGTCAATGATCTCTTGACGGGAAAACAGATACTGCATTCACCGTCAGACTTAAATAGACATCAAGTGTGTTAATGACAAAAGGGCAGACTTCAAACAAAGGGGCTGTGTGGTGGGGAGCTGAACGGGTCTCTGTGCTGGCAATAGCCTGATCTGAAAAGACACTGTCAGGACTCCAGACAGGCCTGGGATTGTGTGCAGTGACAGAAAACAGAGATGCTGACAGAGATACCAGCGCCATATTATGCCAAGGATATTCTAACACTGCCTGCCACTCTAACAAAAGCTGACATCACTCCCTTTCACTCCAGGTCTTCTCCTTTTGCTCCTGCAGAAAATTTCTCCTCAGACATCATTATAGAACCCTCTGCAGTAGTAAAGTTCCGGCTGCCCTGTTCATCAGAGCGGTTGGATCAAGGAGCCTAAGGAGAACCTCAGTCAATCTAAATTTGGGCTTTGCAAGAGGGGCGTGCTCATCACCACTGATCTCTCAGCTATGTGAGGTAATCAGAAGGCCAGCACGCGAGGAGCTGTCACCTTGCTGGGTCCATCAGAGGGCCACTTCAGGAAGACGCAGGACCGCCTGGCAGCCGACAGTGACAACAAAAGCCAGCTGCTGGCGCTCGCCTGGAGATGAAGGTGGTCCGGCTAGTGACAGTTAAAATCAGCTGAAATTTTTGAACTCCAACAGCCTACAATTGCTTAAATTAAGCAAGTGTTGTCTCTGTAGACTTCCACCTGAGCTCACCGTTGGGATGCAATTGTCCCCAAAATAGGCCCTTGGGTGTTAAATAAATAAATAAATAAAACACATTAACAAGGGGGAAAAAAGGCACCATCCCACGTGTGGCCCTGGGACTTTATTTATCACGAAGATTATTTGTAAAATAATAGGCTGTGCTCATAAATTACGTGAGGTGACACTGTGTTTCTCTCTCCTCTACGCTGCCCAAGGCCCTCCTTCTCCGGTTATGGCAACTGCTGTAAACTGTGAAAATTACAGAGAGAACCGTTTGCTTGCAAAGAAGATTTTGACGGGGAGGCGCTCCCAGGCTGGAATTTGGGAACCCGCTGGTTGTGACTCAGAAGGCGATGGTTTCTGTGCACATCTGCACTGGATTCACTTGTTTGTATCTCCTCAAACTCAAATGTTTGGGGGCTAGAGGGGAAACAACACATTTAATGGCATATGTAGTGTTTTTAATCAAAATCTCGGGCTTCGGCCATAATCAGGGAAGCTGGCTTGCCGTGCACCGGGCCGGCTGCAGCTGCCTGCGCGGGGTTCTCTGCTCGCGGCCTGAAAGATGACAGTGTGCTGCGCCCGGGGAACCCTCTCCTGCCAAATGAGACTCCTAATTTTTCTTAACTAGCTAGTGTTCCCGTCACCATAAGCTCTTAGAACTACAATTATGAAAAAAACGTATTGGGAAGAATCTTTTTAAAGAGGCCCTTTATCTTGTGAATGCTCCCCCCTCTGGAATGCATGTTCTAATTATGCAGGTTAAGTTATTACCTTGGCTGCCTGTGGGGGTGAGGCTAATCTTCTGCTCTAGGATGCTAGACCCTGCAGGCAGAGAGACTGCCAGAGACTTCACTAGGGGGAAACCCGAGCGTTTGAAAAGGGAGTCCTAGCACACACTAGCACCTGACCCGGGAAAAGACCCCCAGGTCTTGCGGATCTTCTGAGGGCCCTGGCACTCTCATCTGCGTTTGGACAGTCTCTTCAGTAAGGGCAGCAGGGAAAAGACCTGTATGTAAATCCAGTTCTGCACTTAACTGTTGTGTGGCCATGGACACATTGCTTTCTCTCTCTGGGCTACCGTCCCCATTTGTAAAATGAGGAAAGGGGCCAGATAATCCCAGAGGTCCATTTTAGTTCTGAAATAGATGATTTAGTATTTAAAAATGTTTCCCTTAGGAAGACAAGGAGGTCATGTCCAATATTTCCTGATTAGGATGTAAATCCATGGGTAGTTAATTAAAAAGTTGATTTGGACTAAGTCAGCTCTTGAAACCCCTCCAAGCCATATCCCCAGAATGTAGCACTGGACAGAATAGGTGCTCTGCTGGACTTCAAAATCACAAAGGAGAGAGCTTCTGTTAACCTTCCCGCAACTGTATTTCATCCTCTGACAGGCAGAAAGTGCCCACATCCCTGGCTTGAACTTAGGCTTGATTCTCCTACCCAACTCTATAGTCAACAGAACTAAAGACTAACCATTAATATTAATCATTAATAATTTGGTTGTGAAAGAAAAAAATATATTTGTACATATAAATACAAAAACTTATTTGATAATAGAGTACAGGTTGGAACAACACATACAGATTTGTAAAATAGAGGTAAATTAAAATTAAAGCATTGATTTTATTTTCATCATTATAATGCTAGTTTTGATAATCATCATTTGCGTAACCATTATTTTAAATGTTGTTATCACATTTTGTGAGCATAGCTTGGTACAGGCAAATAGATTCCGATGGGTTTGTGATCACTTAAAAACCAAACCATTGCCATCAAGTTGATTTGTACTCGTAGTGACACTACAGGACGGAGTAGAGCTGCCCCCATAGAGTTTCCAAGAAGCGCCTGGTGGATTCAAACTGCTGACCATCCAGTTAGCAGCCGAGCTCTTAACCACTACACTACTCCTTTGTGATTATGAAAAAACCAAACCAAACCCATTGTTGTCAAGTCAATTATAACTCATAGTGACCCTATAGGACAGAGTAGAACTGCCTCACGAGGTTTGCAAGGAGTGCCTGGTGGATTTCAATTGCCGATCACTAGGACCTTACAATTAGACAGCACTACAGAGAACAGGTGAGGGACAAAGGACTCCTCATAGAACTCTTGCTGTCATGTGTATGAATAAAGGAAGGAAATGGATTCATGGCCTCTGAAGACGGTGATGACAGTGTTGGGGGGAGGTGGATGGATAGGCTCAGTGACAGAGAGGGAAAGGGTATCAGGTGAGTCTTTCAGGTCCATGGTAGAAGGCTATAGAACTATGTGACACTATACATAGCCGTAAAAATGTTTCCCCCAGTGTACTCTCCCCCCTTCCTGACTCCTAATATCCAGTGCTAAAACAGTACTCGGTACATAGTAAGCATTCAATAAATATTTGATGAATAAATAATAACAATATTAAAATTACTATGTATATAAAATTTAAACAAAATCCAAAAAGTTAGACATTTCAACTGTTGATTGCTCATACTTTAACCTCTGGTACAACTACAGATGTCTGAAACATTTAAAAAATATATTCAGATTAAATATTTACCTTATTGAAGGAGGGGGACAGAGTAGCAGAAGGCAAAAGCCTCAATTCCTAAACACTAGTGCTGTTTTCATGCTGAACACTTTTCTCCCACAAAAACAAAGACATCAGAATGTCTGTTTGGAGAGAGAAGTGAACTGAGCGTTATCATGCAGCCTTAAGAGCTGCAAACATCATACGTGGGAAAGGGCATTCCCCAGAAAGCACATTCTCGGCCTGTGTTATGTGCAGGCTGTGAGTAAACCTGGAACTGCAAAGGAATAAACACCCATGTTTTATGATCTTGAGAAGCGGCTGGAGCAATACCCAAGGTCAATCTGTGTGATGTGTTATCAGCTCTTTTGTTGATATCACACAGGGTTTAGCAGAGCCTGCAGAATTACAGGTTCCTAGCAGAACATCCTCCTTCAGCGTAAGCTACTTAAATGCTAAGGCAAAAGGAAAAGAAAAGAGACTTTAAAAGGCCTTCAGAGAAGGGGTTACTCTATAGCAGTTGGAGTACACAGAGGACAAAGTCCTTCTTCCACTCCACACCCATTTTTCCTTCACCTCCGAGCCCATCTGAGATGCCTCAGGTTGGATATTAAAATGGGGGAAGTCTCTCCCCTGACTCAAGGGAGGGTGGAGAAGGCAGAGAAGAAAGTGAGACTTCCTCCTCAAACTAGTTGTGAGTGACTTCAGGCAAGCGTCTTGGCGAATAATCTGCATCCTGGCTTGGAAGGGGGCCCATGGTTGCCACATGTTTAAAACCAGTTGCTATAGAGTCCACTCCGACTCATGGCAATCCCACCCCAAAGTGTCCGAAAGTGGTCCAGCTCTCTTCACCCTGGAGCATTGAGCACTCTGTCCTTGTAACAGCCACCCCATATCATGCTGCCCAAGGGGCGGCTCCTAATCCCCTCTCAAATGACCACACAGATGAACGTTTCTCCTTTATTATATAAGACAGTCCCAAGGGGGATACTCCTGCTCTGCCATGCAGACCCTGATGTCTTGCACTGGTGGAATACATTTGAATTCTGCCATTTTGACTTCAGGCTTGTGAATATAAGCATGTAAACTAGCCTGGACATTTTTCTTTAAGAAAGCATTCAATATGCAGAGCAAACTCCATTTAGCCAAGTTAATTCCTTAATCAATTTTTTAAACACGATATTAAACCATTTTTGCTTTTAACAGTTTCATTTCTATTTTATTGAATTTATTGTCAGTGGGGGCAATTCTTTTCCATGTTAAATCTACATTAAAGTTCAATTCCTCGATCCCCTTTTGCCAAATATTAGATTTTACTTAATGCATCTTCTCTTTTACAGACATTGTTTCTATAAAGTTGCATTTTCCCGAGTAAATTTTTGCAGAACTAAATTGTGACAAGAAGACCTGAGTCTTCTGTCAAAGTTTAGGCAATAAATTTTATTGTGTGTCATTTTCATTCATTTCAATTTTATTGTTTCATTATTTTTACCAAGGCTAATTCCTCTCCATGAATTTGTGCCGTTTTCAATATCTGCAAGAAGATATAAATCTTTGGCCAGTTTTTCATCTATAATAAATTTTATTATGTTCAGGTTTAGTTGCTGTCAGTTTTATTTTAAGTTGATTGTTTCTACCAGAAATGTTTACCATAAATTAGATTAAAACGATAGTTTTTATTCAGTACTTAAAACAAAGAATATGTAGGGCAAAGGTGAATAATCTGGGTGCATGTTGGGCTCCAAATGGTGGGGTTATAACATGTTGCTTTATACCAAGCACCAGTCAGAAAATACAGTAGTGGCCACCTACTCAGGGGTTGAAGTCCATAGGTAGTGTACACTTGGCTGCTAATCAAAAGGTTGGAGGTTCGAGTCCACCTAGACGTGCCTCAGAACAAAGGCCTGGTGATTTCCTTCTGAAAAATATTAGCCATTGAAAACCCTATGGAGCACAGTTCTACTCTGACACATATGGGGTCACCAAGAATGGGAACTGACTCAACAGTCAACTGGTTTTTATTCAGGGGTTGGGATGCATCGTATTCTGAAAGGAAGCTGACACCAATTCCAGGCAATGCGTGTCTTTGAAAAGAGGACGTTTGGCCCCGGTGCTCAGACCCTGCCAGTGAGGCCTGATGGGAGGTTAAACTTTCCACTGAGAGAGAACAGATGATAGAGTCTGCTTAGACAAATGCTGGGCCTTGTCAAGTCTCACCCGTGTGTTTGTAAGGAAGAAAACGCCAGGGAAGGAAACCAGTCAGCAGGGAAAGGATCTTGGCAACACTGTTCTGAAGGTGACAGGAACAGAAAGCCAAGATGCTGGCTGCCCAGACTGGGGAGGCTGCACCCATGTTCGCGTGAGCGCGCAGACAAGTTGATGTGTGATAAACCAGAGCTTGTGGAAAATACACTCCGGGCTTCCAGGGCAGCTGAAGTGAAGCTTGTCATTTTAAAAGAAGAGAAAGAGATGGGAAAGGGAGGAGAGAAAAAAGAAAACGCAGGGCAAATTTTTCCCTCACAAATCTGTTAGTGGAAAGTGGAAAAGCTGGTCCAAGTCTGAGGAAAGACCGCACCTTTCAGTGGATCCTTGGTAATAAGCTCTATTGTCTCACTTTGAGGCTCTGCTCTCTGCACTCAGGCTGCAGGCGCCATGGCCCTACCCAAGCCTGACCTGGCCAGTGCTCACCACATCAAGGAAATATTAGGCTGACAGACTAAAAGTAATCTGGCAGCAGATATTTCCATTATGTGAATCCTGGAAAGGAAACAGTCAACATGCTTTTCCTCAGACGTCAATGTCTTTTAAATTTCTTTGTATTGGGGATAGTGAAGGGTAGGCGAGACCTATGACAAAAAATTCCAGGTCTGAGGGTGGGTTTACTCGTTTCCTATTTTGAGCATCACTAAAACAATTGGCTCTTACCCCTACACATGCTATATTTCAATCAAATAGGAACCTATTATAAATACGAGATCAAACTCCATAGTAAATATTTCTTGGCTCCAACACCACCCCCCTGCCCCGCCCTAAAAAATTAAACTGCTAAATCTTCTTAGCAATCCAGATTCTGCTTTTTCTTCTCAGGTTACATTTTTTCCCTAGTCAAAAATTAAGCCATACTCTGACTTAACAAACAATAACTTATTTATACACTCCTATAAGGACACTTTATTATCTGCCATACTTCCTAGTAAGCTTATACACAGGATGTTATACTTTTCTTTAAAGGTATTTTTTAACAGTACTGGAATATTCTAGAGCTGGAAGAGAATGGAAAGATCTTCAGGTTAGGTAAAGCCCTTCATTTACAAAGGAGAAAAATGAGTTTCGAACGGGCTTCCCTAAGGTCACAATATCTGATACAAGATAGAATTCTACTTTTTTGTCCAGATATTCCTGAATTATAAAATGCTGCCTTTGGGGAAATGGTTAGAGATTTTGAGTTTACAGCTTATTTTTCAAATTCATGATTTAATTGCTCGATCCACTTCACACGAACCAGAGTTCCCAAGAACTTCAAAGATTCCCAACAGCCTGACTCAGGCTCATTCTTACCTCCTTTTTCATTGGGAGAAACTTCAGCTTTGAAGGGGCAGTTTGGTCTGAGTAGCTTTCCCCTCTCTCCCTTCTTTGAATTCTAAGTGGAGCTTAATGGATTTGAGATGGGCTGGGTTCCAAAGTGCATGCCAAGATGGGATGCAAATCAGTTAAGATTTGTGAAGTATCCTTCACAGCAGCTCACTGATGGATGTCACATAAACCAGGCTGTAAGTCAAAATGGACAGTGGTCCAAGTTGCATGGCTCCATTCTTCTCTTTCAGTTTTTGACTGAGGAACTCAGAAATCTATCTATCAGACAGGAGAAAGAAAACAAAGAAAGAAAATCTCTACCCTTAACCACCTCCACCATTCCTGTCATTATCTCCACATCTTTTCCACCTTCACTCTGAAGTCAGGAGCATCGCCACTAGAGGGCAGCATAAATTTAGGAAAGCAGCAGCTTTCTTTAAAAAATAAATAAATGCCAACTATTCAGGGAGGGTCATTAAAGCTACACTGTGCCTTTTGGTCACCAATTATAGGTTCTGTAGTGATCAATATGTCATGTTTGCTCAATCTGTGCTGAAGGCTTTCTGGGAACGGGGCTACCAGATGCCCCTGCTTTTAGATTCCTCTGGCCTCAATTTCAGGGACTGATTTTCTTTACCATCAATTGTTCTAATTAGTCTTTCAGGCTCAGAGGTTGGGAATTTTTGCATATCACCTGCATAAGTATAAAAGAAGCATGTAAACTAATAGGCACAAATACATCCCTGCATTTCTTAGAAAAAGAAGAATAGAATTTTTTACCATGAAGTCTGAAGAAACTATGCCACTCAATGGCATGGAATTGATGGTCGAAAAAGTAAAAAACAAACAATCCCTGGATCAATAAAGGGTACAAGATGTGTTTTGTGTGTACTCCGTCCACACAAACCACAGCTACCTCCTTTTAAGGCTGTTCCTGCCCACAAATCACACAGCAGTTGTCTAACCCAACGCAGATTTATCAGACAGAAGAGGCAGAAGCTACTCAAATAAAAATAAAATAGTAATTCAAGCTGCTGGTTGGTCATCATTTGACCCACCACTGTTAGTCTCCGACACATAGACCAGTGACTATTTTCACACCTGGAACAACAAATGACCACCTCTGTTTAGGAGGAGAGAGCACGCAAGGGCTTCTAGGGATTTCAACGATTAAACATATCAGCAATTTTTAGAACAGCATGAAAGGTAGGGAATGGTGATTTAAGTTATAATTTTACAGAATTAAAATAAATGAGTGGATTCAATAAAGCAAGGGGGTAAACAAAAATCGGAGTTACTCAACTTGTGGACAGGGGAAGCCAGGTCTAAGGGCAGGTTTTGCTCTCTGCTTTAGCTGAGAGGCCTTTCAAGTGGTTTGTGAAACAAGCATACAATGCTTCTCACACTCTTTCTTCTCTCACAGAACAGTCATGTGATTGGCTAGCCACTTGGGGAATGTTGTATCCTAGCTAATTAATTAAATGATCTTATTAACTCATGATTAACTAGAAACCTTTTTGAATTTTCCCTCACCCATGAAACACTATCTAAAATCCAAGTCAATTTCAGTGTCGTGCTTGGCACGTCACAGTGACCACAACTAAGTGTTTCATTGCGTATTTATGTTGCTGTTAGCTGCCATCGAGTGGGCCTCTAATTCATGGCAGCCTCACACAATGGGATCAGACCTTTTTATTGGCTGATTCTTGGGAGTAGATCACCAGGCCTTTCTTCCTAGTCCATCTTAGTCTTTCTAGTCCTTCTTAGTCCATCTTCAGTTCCACTGAAACCGGTTCAGCATCAAAGCAACACTCAAGCCTCCACTAACAGGCCAGTGGTGGCTTCTGTTGAGATCCGTTGGCTGAGAATGGAACCCACGTCTCCCGCCTGGAAGGCGAGAATTCTGCCACAACTATAGGGAGGATGGTATCATTATGAGGTTCAGTGAGGGTGGGAAGACTGTCAACTGAACACGCCTCCAGGTCTCAGGATCTCCTGTTTCTACGGGTTCTGAAAGGGCAGAGACGACATCTTTCCATCCACGCAGCATCAGGCCTAGGACATGGTAGCTACTCAAAACATTTTTTTAAAAAAAAATTTGGAATAAATGTAAAGATCTGGGAAACATTATTTCTGAACCCCAGCATTCGCTATACATTCCAGGACATTTACAGAGAGAAAACTACATGGCTTGTCCCCAGAATGGTGTTCCTCCAACTTGCCTGTACATCAGAACCGTCCCAAGTTTGTGATTTAGTAGGTTTGGAGTGGGACCTAGAGCTGCATTCTTGCAAGTTTCCAGGTGATGCTGATGCTGCTCACTGTAAGAGGACCCCCTGTAAGAAAGACTGCTCTGAGAAAACTAAAAAGGATCTCTTCCCCCTTTTTATTAAAAAAAAAATAAACTCCTTAACATTAGCTTATATTCTTATAAAATCAAGACAATTCAAAGTCAGAGATAAAAAAATCTAATTCACTGAGGTTCTGAGTGTGTTGAGTTTAGGTAAATGGAGGTTTTTATTTTCTCCACAACAGCAGTCTGAAAACAAATGGCACCTAAAATAAAAAGTAAAATAAAAGTTGCTCCATTTCTTTAACAATAAAAAAAAAAAAGAAAACCCTTAAATTTAGTAATGTGCATATTACATTAACAGAAGGAAAGAAAAAAAAAAGAGTTTTGGGGTAAGTAAGAGTGAACTGAACCTGCAAACCATGATTTATGAAGTATAAGAAAAAAACTTGCAGAAAAATTTTCCCAGAAAGTCTTCAGACTTCCGTCCTAAAATGACAGGATCTTATATGAGCACATCTGAGCAGTGGGGTTCCTCCAGCAGAGTTTGAATGGGAATTTTGGCTTTGCTCTCAAGCAGAAATTTGCTTTGGGGTTTCAGATCTGTTTCTATTAGACAGCTCACATCAAAAGGGGGGAAAACACCCACAGTTCTATCTGGTCCTGCAGGCTGAAATTTCTCAAAAGAGTCATTGCAAATAAAGACAAGTTGCCTTAAAAAAAAATACTCTTCAAGCTGCAAAAGAAAACCTCTCAAATAAAATTAAACGGACTCAGTTCAACTGGATTTGTCATAATTCAGACCCGGCAAGAGCAGGGGAAAGGACCTTCCCTTCTTGGGCCCATTAGTCCAGCTTCCATATGCCCTTCATTAGCATCCAAAGTTTTCCTGTACTGTTACTATAATCTCTCCTAATTTCAGGACAACCGAAATTGCTTGCTTCAAAAGGGAAACAAAAGGAATCCACTGATATATGATCTAACCAAAAGAAGTTTGCATTATTAAAAAAAAACAAACAAACCCATAAGTCTGTGGTTGCGGAAAGTACCAGCAAATTCCATTGCCAAATGCCAAAATATTTTCATTAATTCTTGATCTTCTACTCCTCAACCCTAACCTGCTTTAAAAAAAATACACCCACACATGCATATGTATGTATATACATACATATATATACATACATGCATACATATACATATATAGATATATAGATAGATACACATAGATATATATCTATGTGTATCTATCTATATATCTATATATGTATATGTATGCATG
>NW_004444042.1:3741741-3768487 GCF_000243295.1 Trichechus manatus latirostris
ACACACATATCTATATATATATATATATATATGTTAGTGCTAATGAAACAAACTGTAGGTTAAGTAAGAATTAGCAGCAGAAAACAATTTATAGAGCAATTTGAAACTTCTGTACATTTTTTTCTTCCGCCAAAGATAAAGACAAAGTAAACAGTAGAAGAGCATATTATAAGGGCCTCCATTAGGGTCAGGTTCATTAAAACTTAATGAAGGCACCAGAGTGTCTCCAGCAATATTAAGGGGGTGTATTTTTGTTTATCGATAGAAGGATCCAGGGCAGACAGGCATTGCTGACAGTGGCTGGTACCAGGCGTTATCTGTCCCTGGAACATACTACTTTGATGGCTTGGGATATTACCCCTTTTATTTGGCTGGCTTGAATTTGTCAGGATTCACCCTGTGGTGAGTTAACATGCCTCCATATTGAAAAAAAATTGCCGGCGGGCCAGTGTGAGCCTCACACCTAATAGAATACATCTGGCTCTGACAGTTTGATGCCCAGCTCTGAGCCACATTCAGCAACACAAATTAACAGCATAGACATTGCCCACGCTGAGCAGGAAGTAATAACCTTCTACCTGCTTCTTGGCCAAAATCTCATTATAAGCCATTACAGTAATTGAGGGCCAAGAGTCTGTGAATATTAGACTCCCCAAGTGCCAGTGGTTAGTTCAAGAGAATAAAGACTCGGAGTGGAGGAGAAACCGTGCTTTGGATTCTGGCATGAATTCCATCTGTAGGGTGTTCTTTGGCTCTGGAGGATTCATTCTTTCTTCTCTGACCTGAAGCTCACTTTGCTATGGGGGTGCTTACAAATGAGTCTACACAAATGAGTTGACCTCCAGTTCTATACCATTAAAATTTGGTTTAAGTGAACATTGGGAAGAGCCACAAAGGGAAGAGGGCAAAATAAATCTGAATGCTCCATGAGTAATTAGCATAGAAGCTGGGATGAGGCAAGGGGAGAAGAGACACCACATCTTTCTCCCTAGAAGATTGACGCTGTCTAGAATTATTGCATACATATGAGCTTCCTTCCTCTGTAGCTGGTAAAGCCAACTACTTTTCCTCATAGACTAACCCTCGGAGTCTCTGTCCAGGGTTGGGTAGCTATGGTGATGGAGTGGTATGGGTTGAGGGAAGGAAAATGGGGCAGAAGAAGTCCAATCAATCAATACACCAGCTGCTCAATCAACCTGATTTTCAGTACCATGAGGATGGTTTGGACACTGCAGCTAACAATGACAACTATCAATAAACTTTCCTTGGAAAGAGACCTATAGGGCCCGGGAGAGGGGTGATTGAAAATATAATAAACTGTCCCAGGAATCCCTTCTTATCATCCCCCTCCTGCCACCTCACACACCAAGTATCAAATTCTCCAATCCTGGGAACAAGCTTATGCAAGATTTTCTATTGTCCAATAATAGCTTCTGAGTGTCTTCTCCAGAAACCACTGGAATCTTGGTGAAGAAACTTTCCTGGGCACCCTGAAGTTTCTGTTTCATCCTACCCCAGGTTTCAGTGAGAGGCTCATAGGCATTGGTATTTTGGAAGAATTGGTATTTGGGGGAAACACAGCCTTTATGGTGGAGGAAAGAGAGCGCTCCCAAGGGTAAGGACATCTAGCAAGCATCAGGCACACACTCTGCACACTCCAAGATAATCTTCCTGTCTCTGCCACTCCAGTCTCATTCTTTCTCTTCACCTAGAGGGTTAAGCACAATCTGGAGCCTAGAAAATGGCTGCTGTTGGTACAAGTGAGGCCTTCCCTATAACTAGATCCTTCAGGAAAAACAAATTAATCAACAGCGCTCTGAAGTGGGTTTAATGATTGCATTCTGCATACAATCAGCTTTTCCCTTTTCAAGGGCCATCAATATGTCAAGGGAAGACATATCTGAAGGATATAGCTCTTAACATCAAGGTTATCTATTCTCCGCAAGGCTCCTACTCCTCGCCGAGCTGATACTCCATGCTGTCTGTGTCTAACATTTTCATCAACTCTGCAATCAATCAAGGTAATAATGTTGTGCAAAAAATCAATTAACAACGCAATTAAACTTTCCTTATTATCTCAAAGGGCTGAAATAATACCTAAAGGGAAGATAGACTCACTGAACGCAGACATCCATAATCCAATGTGGAAGTGAATTATGAGGTTAGACAGATGCGGGCTTGCTGGTGCCGTTATTTTCCAGGGGTTATATCTCATCATGGCAGTGTATCACTCAGCCCCAATCCCAGACCCTAAAATTCCAAATTGCTTTTAAGAAATATATGATGCGCAATATCCATTTCATATTCTCTTTTAAAGATAACCCCCTCCCCTCCAAAAAAATTGAACAGCCATATTATTCAAAGACAAAATGATCTTTCAACAAGAACATAAAATATAAAAGCTATAATAACATTTACATCTGTATAGCACACATCTCTGTAAATGCAGATCATCTATTATACATAATCTGCAGTGCCTAAGAAGCCCTGGATGCAGCTCAACATTTAAAACCCAAATGCGTAAATGTGCACACTCCTATAGGATGGCTGTGGCTTCCCCCAGGAGAGACCTCACCCATGCCTGCGTGCACACACACACACACACAAACACACACATACACACACACAAAAAAAAACACAAAGGCATGTAGAAGCACTGGGAACAGCAGAAGTATTGCTCGTTTAAAATGAGAATGACTATATTATTTAGCAATCACGCTCAACTTGCCCTAAAACACTATCCTTAGGAATTGAGCATTTATAGTACATTAAAAAAAAGAGACTACCATTAACCTTTTGCTGCAGTGAGGACTGGGAAGTCCTTGAAATTTCGAACTGAAATGAGAACCATCGGGGAAGAAGAAGAAGGAGATCCCTGACATTTACAGAGCTCGTTTTAAACTGTTCCGGACCCAGACGGCCCCCAGAAGGCCTAAAGATGAAGGGGAAACGGGAAGTTAAACAAGCAAACAAACAAACAAAAAGTGCTGATCTAAGATTAACACTATTTGAATATCCTCTTAACTCTTGAAAGAAAAATAAACAACAACACTGACTTAAAGAGTAAATATGTACAAAAACGAAACTAATGGGGCACGACAGCCCAGAGACAAGGACTAGAGGGCAGGCGGGGACAGGAAAGCTGGTAATAGGAACCCAAGGTTGAGAAGGAGGAGGGTTGACATGTCATGGGGTTAACCATTGTGATAAAACAATATGTGTACTAACTGTTTATGAGAAACTACTTGTTCTGTAAACCTTCATCTAAAATACAATAAAAAAAATAAAAATAAATTGAAAAAAAAAAAGAGTAAATATGTACAAACATCAAATGTAAAAGCCCACACAAAATCACCCAGTTTGTATCTCCCTTAACATGTCCTTCTCCACTGTGGCACCAGAGGCTGCTCTACAGCAGAGTTGGAGGATCCTGGCCAGTGTATATGTAAAACCAAAAAAGAAACAAAAAACCCTTGCCGTGGAGTCGATTCTGAATCATGGCGACCCCATGTGTTACAGAGTAGAACTCTGCTCCATAGGGTTCTTATGGAAGCCAATCACAAGGCTTTTCTTTCTCAAAGCCACTGGGTGAGTTTCAACCACCAAACTTTAGGTTAGTAGTCAAGTATAAAAAAAGCCTAGAAGGACTCTAGAAATGTACGAGGGCCAAGTGAACTGATCTAGTAGATCCCTTTCAAATTTGGGCCTCAGAGGGTTATCTGGATCGGAACAAGGAAGGATTTCCCTGCATTTCCTTATCAAACATGTTGCTACAGGGCTCTAAACCAGTTGCTGTGGAGTTGGTTTTGACTCATGGTGACGCTGTGTGTGTCAGAGTAGAACTGTGCTCCATTCAGTTTCAATGGCTATGAAATTTCAAAGTAGATTACCAGGCCTTTCTTCCAAGGCACTTGGGGGGAGATTTGAACTGTCAACCTTCCATTAATAGCTGAGCGCTTAACTGTTTGTATCACTCCAGGGCTCCTACAGGGCTCTAAAAACCAAAACCAAAACCTGTTGCCATTGAGTCAGTTCTGACTCACAGGGACCCTACAGGACAGAGTAGAACTGCTCCATAGGGTTTCCAAGGAGCGCCTGGTGGATTTGAACTGCTGACCTTTTGGTTAGCAGCTGAACTCTTAACCAATATGCCACCAGGGTTTCCCTACAGGGCTCTAGGTTTGGGTAATACACAGCTATTCTCATACAGCGTGAATTTCTGCATATACCACCTGGATTTGTGCAAATATTGTTGTTTTTAAATATCATTGCTCAACAATGAATTCTTTTTTTTTTTTTTGCAAGTTGCTCACTTGTTACAAGGATCTATCTTTCTAAGCCAACTTTCCCCCACTTCCTGCACAGCAAGCAGGCAAGAGTGAACCCCCATGCAGAATTAAATGAACAGTAAAACAAGACAAATACACACAAACACTTCTTCCACAATTTTATTAGGAAAATAAAAAGGCAACCCATGATGTGCTTTCTGGTCCAGAACTTCAGCAAAGAAGTTGGACAGGCTTAGTGAATCCAGCCATTCCTCTCCTAACCTTAAGGAACATAATTAATATGTTTTCATTTTCAATGACTATATTGTGTGTGTATCAACTGGAACTGCTCCTGCTGTGTATTTGATTCCACTGACGATGGGGTGGGTTGGGTTTTAAATGATGTGTGAGCACTTCTGTTCTTTCTGTGCTCTGGTTTATGTGTTATTCATGACTTGCATTACAGACATGGCTGATACACAGATGTAAATGTTATTAAATCTTTTGTATTTTACAGGCTTTGTGAAAGGCTTCTTTGTTTTCAAATAATTCTCTTAACCACCAGAAATAACCAGTAATACATGACAATGTCTTGGGAATTTTTTTCCACTGAATTTTCTGATGAAGAGATTTTCCCCTCTACTACTATCTTTTCCTCAAAGTAACAATGTAGGTTAAGTTGGCAGATGGAAGAGTTACATTTTATAGTAACACTCAAGAACAACTTTGTGTATGTGAATGTGTGTATATGCACAAATGTATGCACAAATGTTACATGCTATGTGTGCACGTGTTTTGTATGCATGTGTGTTATGTGTGGGCATGTGGGTGGTTGTGTGTGCACAATTGCATGTCGGCTCTGTGTGTCTTGGTGTGAATTGTGTGTTGTACTTGTGTGTGTGCATTATTGCATGCAGGTTCTGTCTGTGTGTCTGGGTGTGAACTGTTATGCTTGTGTGTGCACTATTGTATGTGTGCTTTGCGTGTCTTGGTGCGAATTGTGTTGTGTATGTTGTGTGTAGGCACGTTTTGTGTGTGCACATCTTATATGCGTGTTGTGTGTATACACGGGGTGTGTGTGAACGTGTCGCCATCATTATGCCAAATCCGCACTAAAAGTCACTCCATTCTTGATTACCTGTCAAAGACGCGTTTGCCTTCCTGCATTTCGATATGTGACATATTTTTTAATCTGTTTTCACTTTGCTCCATCCTTTTCACGTCTCTCAGGTTTTCAACAGAAATGTGGCAGAGGATAAAACTCTTCAAGCAGACGGCACTTAATCAGTCCGTGCCTCTTGCTTGCTCACTTTTCCTTATTGATTTTAAATTTAAACAATGCTCTGAGGCTGAACAATGTGCCTCCACAAATACAGCTGACTTGACTGAAGGGTCAAGACAGCAATGTGCATTTCATTCCTGAGATTAGTAGCCCAATTTCAAAGAGCTCTGTCTAAAAGGAAAGCAGGCCCGGGCTCTCTCCCCACTTTCCTGGAAGGAGTGAGGGAACCCTCAGGCAGTGGGAGTGCCTACCTGATTTCCCAAGAGCTCTCTCACAACTGCAAGAAGGGCCACACTGACTCCAACTCCGGGGAGTGTGGTGGAGTCAAAACACTTGGGTGTTAGCTCGTGGTCTGCCAGTAACTGCCAGCAAGCTGTTTCCCCTCTCTGGGTCTCATTTTCTTAGTATCTGGAGAAAATGCTCCTTGAGGGCTATTTCTGTTCTCACAAATATGACCCCTACTATCTTCTACACATAGGTCACATAGTTGACATAGTGACATACTTCTTTCTCTTTATGCGTCCCTTCTCTTCCTTTTCTTGGTTCTTCTCCTTCCCTCCTAGATTACCTAGGACTCTCACATTGCCTTTTGCCTGTCTTTTGGTTTTAGTTCCAGAGTCAAAGCATAACTGTCCTCCTTCACACACCCATCTTTTCACACCTTTCCTAAGAAGCATCTAGTTCCCTCATAAACTAATCCATGGGAGGGTGTTTAATAGATATAAGGAAAGAAAGTCTCCTCATTTCAAATAAAACGCTTCAGTTTTTTAAACACACATTAAAAAATAGACCAACGGAACTAATCTCTAATGGAATTTCAGGCAAAACAGGTAAGTGAGAAGACATATTCCAATCAAAAATAATGATATCACTATAGGTAAAGATAGATAGATACTGAATATAGATATTGACATTTTTATATTGATATATTGACATTACTTACTATGTGCCAAGCACTATCAATGGTACAAAGGAAAAAAAAAAAAAAAATAGAAGGGAAAAGAAGAGGAGAGACTTGCTTCACATTCGAGGAACTAAAGGCCCAAAGGGAGATGACGAGTCAAACAAAAATAATTACAATAAAATTTGCTATAATAATGGTGTGTATAAAATCTTACAAAAACATTAAAAAAATGATTAGCTCTTCCTTGGGAACAAAGGGGTAGGTAGAAAAGGCATAAAAAGAAAACATTTTCTCTATCTTTCTCTTCTTAATTTTGTTAAATCACAAATGTAATACACATGTATATAACAAGTTAAACAACAGAGAAGAAATATAAAGGAAAAGTTAATAATTACTCCTTTCAAGATCACCATGTCCTAATATAGAGTCACTCCCAGAATCTACTGCTAAGTAAAATGCAAGGAGCAAAAAAGTGGATAAACTCAGCTACTTTTGGTTAAGAAAGAAGTAAAATTTTCTCCAACTTTTTTTTTTTTTTTAAGGGTTATAGTTTTGGCTTTTACATTTAAATTTGTGATCCATTCCAAGTTAATTTTTATGTTTGCTATATGAGCAAAGAATAAAAGTTCATTTTTTCCATAGGGAAAAACAAACAAATAAAAAACCCAATAAACACGTGTTCATCTATGTTTCGCAGAAAGAAACATAGGAAGGATAAACTATAGATTAACGGGAATAACTACATGTAATATGTGGGTAGAAATAGGGTGGAGGGGATGAGGGTGGGACTGGGACTTCTTCGAATATGTCTCTTTTTTATATGCTCAAAAAAATAAAATAAATCAACAAGGATGGAAAAAGCAAAACCTAAAACCGAATACAAAAAACCCTGATTTTATATAAAATTGATAACATAACTACATAGAAAAAGAAAATTAAAGCAATTCTGGGACACAGCACTTCGACTGCATACGTGGGTGAGATATATTCTGAGTACAAAAAACTACGAAGAAATCTTGAGCTTTACTTGGTAGGTTTATTGTCAGTGTCATTGCTGTTATAATTCTGAAATTAATTTGTTAGATTGTAGGCTACAGAAAATGAGTAAAAACTGAAGTTGTTGGAAGTCAGGGCCTTCACTCTGAGAGAAGGGGAATAAAAATACCGAGCAAAGATATGGTAGGCAGAATAATGGTCTCCCAAAGATGTCCAACCACAGTCTCTGGACCCTGTGAATATGTCACCTTACATAGCAAAAGGAAATCTGCAGATTAAGGGCACTGACCTTCAGATGAGGTCATTATCCTGGACTACTTGGGTGAGCTCAATTTAATCACATGAATCCTTAAAATCGGAGACATTTCAGAGCTGTGGTCAGAGGGAGATGCTACTATGGAAAAACGGTCATAGAGATGCAACTTAGTGGCTTTGAAGATGAAGGAAGGGACCAGGAGCCAAGGAATGTGGAAGCCTCTACAAACTGGAAAAGGCAAAGAAACAGATTTCCTAGAGAGGCTCAGAAAGGAGCAGAGCCTCGCTGACACCTAGATGTTAGCCCAGTGAGACCCTTGCCAGACTTCTTACCTCTCCAGAACTGGAGGAGTATAAATCTGTCTTGTTTTAAGCCACTTCGTTTGTGGTAATTTGTTATGGCAGCAGTAGAAAACTAATACAGAAGGAATAACCCAGTAGATTTGAATTGAAGGTCTCTGTAAGACATTATGATTAAAAATATATAAATGTATGAATGTGTGCCCTGTGTCCATCTGTGTATGAGCATGTGTATGCACATGTGCATGTATAGCAAACATTTTCTGAAAACCATTTTCCACCACAAATAACTAGGGCTTCTTGAAGAAATGGCTAATTCAGGTTGCGGAGCAAGAAAAGAACAAAGTGAGCCTAGAACGTCTTGTGCCAGAAGCAGGGAAAGAACACAGAAGGTGGCTTGGAGAGGTTCCCTCTGGCAAAATTTGGCACTATTTGAACATCAAAAAGAATAATGATAATAATTAATTTGACACATTGAATTAAAAAATTATGAGTCAATAATGATACTTAAAGAAATAAATTCAGAGGAAGAAAGCTCTTACTTAAAAAATGACAGCTAACTAACATCGAAGGGATGGCAACAACAACAACCAATTGCTGTCGAGACAATTCCAACTCCTAGCGACCCTAGAGGACAGAGTAGAACTGCCCCATGGAGTTTCCAAAGAGCGCCTGGTGGATTCAAACTACCGACCTTTTGGTTAGCAGCCATAGCTCTTAACTACTATGCACCAGGTTTCCGAAGGGATGTCAGGATTGCAAAAATCACATACTTCAATCTCCAGTATGGTAATTCAGGCAAGTATTATCAATGTATGCTACAACTATTGGGAGAGAATGTTCACATGATCTTAGATTGTCACTCTTTAGGTTACTTATCACTTATAGAGGGGAACATGTACCATTTGGTGGATAGATCTGGTGGTCACCACGTTAACCAAATGATCAATCTTAACATCACCAAGACAGGGATCATTAGCTATCATGTGACTCTCCACGTGGTGCAATAAAATATATACATTACCTGTGCTTGCCAAAATGTTGAACATGAAATCCAACCACAAAGGAGCAATCAGAAAAATCTAGAATGGGGTACATCCTACAGAGAAATTGACCTGGACTTTTAAAGAAAACAAAATGTCATGAAAAGTAGAAAAAGTGGAAGTGTGTTTTAGATCAGTGGTTCTGAAGTGTTAGCATATATCAGAATCACCTGGAGGACTTGTTACAACACGGACTGCTGGCTAATCATCACAATTTCTCATTTTGTGGGTCTTGGGTTGGGCTCTAGCATCTTCATTTCTAACAAGTTCCCTAGCGATTCTGATGCTGCTGTTCTGGGGACATCCTTGAGAACCACTGGCCTAGATTTAAAAAGGCTTAAGATACATAACCAAACGCAATGTTTAAGCCTTGATGGCATAGTAGATTGAAGTAAAAAAAACAGTTACAAGAGGCATCATTTGGAAAATCGAGGAAATTTAACAATGGACTATATATTAGATAATAATTTTGAATTAATATTAATTTTCTTAGGTATAATAATATCATGGTTATTTCATGGGAAAATGCATGGTGAAGTATTTAGGGTTGAAGTGTGATGACATACCTAATTTCTTTAAAATCTTTATAAAATAATGTGTGTATACACACACAGACTCAGACATACATATATAAGAAAGCAAATGTGGCAAAGTATCAATGGTGAACTTAGGTAAATAACATAGGAATGCTCAATGTACTATTCTTTCAACTTTTCTGTAGGTTTGATATTTTTCAGAGTAATAATTTTAGAGGAAAAGGCTTCTTTATCTTTACACTGATACTTATGTTTGTAGAGCAATGACCCCAGGAATAATTTCCAAATCTGCATTAACTTTCTTTGCCTTCTCATCTGATTGTATCAGGCAACCTATTTAAGCATTTCACACCAGCCTGACTGAGATCCATTCAGGCCAATGTGTTTTCCTCAACTCTGTTAATCCAAAATAAAATAATTGAGGGCAAAAATTATCAGTCCCACCCCAACCTCATCACCCTGTGCTTTCCTCTTTGTAGACACACACACACAATACACATAAATAATCCATCCTTATTCTCTCCCTCCTTCCCTTTCTTCCTTCCTCCCTTCCATTTTACCTTCCTTCAAAAAAATGTG
Source organism: Trichechus manatus latirostris (assembly GCF_000243295.1). Taxonomy (NCBI): domain Eukaryota; kingdom Metazoa; phylum Chordata; class Mammalia; order Sirenia; family Trichechidae; genus Trichechus; species Trichechus manatus. Next base: position 3,751,905 of record NW_004444042.1, read on the forward strand.
TAAGGCCCATGTTTGATTTATGTCGGAGCCCTGGTGATGCAGTGGTTAAGAGCTATGGCTGCTAACCAAAAGGTCGGCAGTTCGAATCCACCAGCTGCTCCTTGGAAACACTATGGGGCAGTTCTACTCTGTCCTATAGGGTTGCTATAAGTCAGAATCGACTTGATGGCAACGAGTTTGGTTTTTGGTTTTATATCTGACTAGAAAAGGTATTTCTTTTTCAGTCATTGATCCATGCCTTTGCACATTACACAACTATTTACTGAAATCCTACTATGTGCCAGACAGTGTTCTAGTAGATGGCGATATGGCAGTGGATGAGGTCTCAGGTTATGGACTATATACCATAACCAAGTGGTGGCAAATGGGTAACATGCAAGTAGACAAAATTTCAAAATAAATAACTAAAATAACTTTAGATCATAATACAATGAAGGTGGTAAAGGAGGGGAAGAGGACAGAACTAAGAGACAGAATACCTCGGTGCCTGTACTAATTCCTCTGTATTCCAGGGTTGTGGATTTTTACAGGTCACATCACTTATCTGAACCTCAGTTTTCATGTCTGATGGAAATCATAACCCTTGTCTATTTACCCCCATCCCCATGGTGACTATGAGGATCTCTAGGTACTGAGTTGTACGTATTATCATTGTAAAGTGAGAGTATATCTTGGGATATGCTTTAATAATTTGTCATAATTCTTATACTAATGAGCCAGCTTATGAGTGTCCTACTACTACTGCACTAATAAGGATTATGCAAGCTGTTATAACAAATGAACCCCAGTATTTCAGTGGCCTAAAACAAGTTCACTTCTTTCTCACCCAAAAGTGCAATGCAATCAGGCAACTTCCTCCATGTGTGGTTCTTGTGACTCTGCCATCTCCTATGAAATCCTTGTCATCAGCAGCTGGCTAGTGGAACGGGAAAGTATGCGGGGAGGCATAGCCATTTCTCCAAAGCTTTGGTCTGAAACAGCACGTGGCCCTTCCACTAACAGTTCATGGGCTAAAACTTGCTTACATGACCATATCAACTTCAAAGGAGACTGGGAAATAAAGTCTAGCTTTGTACCTTCCAAACAGGAAGACACTGTGGATTCTAGTGCACAAAAAGCAGCCTCTTCTACTATGACTAATATGTTTTCTTTCCTCCCAAATTCTTTCTTAATGTGGAATAGGGTACATGTTAAAGAGAATGGAAAGTATAATTTTACAGTCAGTTAAATGTTTGTTGTGGGCCTACTATGTACCAGGCACAATATTATACTGATGTCTTTACCTGTATGGCAAAGCAGAGCACAGGACCTATCACAGTACCTGGCACATACTAGGCACTCAGTATATGTTTGCAGGCTGATAAATGAACAAACACTCTACTAGTTTCCAAGCTCCATGAGAGCAGGAACTTTGACTTCTCTACTTTTGTCTCTTTAAGGACCTAGCCGTGTGCCCAGCATATAAAAAAATCAAACCCACTGCCACTGAGTTGATTCCAACTCATAGTGACCCTACAGGACAAAGTAGAACTGCCCCATGGGATTTCCAAGGCTGTAATCTTCACAGAAGCAGACTGTCAATCACATCTTTCTCCCATGGAGAGGTTGGTGGGTTCGAACTTCTAACTTTCTGGTTAGCAGCTGAGTGATTAACCACTGCACCACCAGGGCTGCTTCAGTGAGCAATAAATATTAATAATCTATTTGTCTGAAACCTAAAATTATATTTTGTTTCCCAAGTTGAGTATACGCATTCATAGCATTCTCCTAGAGCAAAAACTTTGATGACACTTTTAGTCATGTTATAATAATTCCAAGCCATCTAGACTTTACCCAAATACTCATGAATTCTTAAATAACTGACAATGCCACAAAGCTATTAGTGCTGTCTGAGGATCAAAGAGTAATAAACAAATCAAGTAGACAGCATCTATTTTTAAATGAAAATCAGTAGGTGGCTTTAACTTTAAATTACAAACAAGAGAACCTAACTTCTAAAGAGCCTCCATCAATTCATTAGGCCAATTAATTTTCAAACTTCTGATGATAGCAAGATGTTTTTGGGGACCAACATGAGTGTGTAAAAGCAATATAAACAGCAGCAATGCAACAATAACAACCAATCTCAGGCCTTTATACGGTAAAAATCTAGACACAGTTAAACTCGATGAGGAAGAAGTGTTTGCAAATTTACACAAAGATAGTGTTTTTCACGATATAGTCAGAGGTCTCTGAATCCAGTTGAGTCTGGATACAGCAGCTTAAGTTGCTCTGACATGATCAACACACTCAAGGTAAAATTATGAACAATCGCAATCAACCTACTTTGGGAGAAATTCTACAATGTTCTGTTTGGAAACGACGGTCAGGTTTTACAAGTGTTTGTGATTTCTCTCTCCCTTATCAATCTATCAATCTTATGCATCTATCTATATATCTATAAATGATGTCAGCACTCAAATTAAGATCCATTTCAAAGGCCACATCTTTTTGAAAGAATATGTTCATTTATTATTACAACTATAAAGATAATAATTGAAATAAAATAGGATTTAAAAATCCGAGGATCATCATGAAGCAACAATTCAATCTAAGTCTACTCTGGAGTGAGATTATAAAAGGCAAGCTATCTTCATTTGAGAAATACAGAAATAGAGGAATTGTGATGACTAGAGCTATGATATTTTCAATCACCTCATAAGCACAAGAAAGCTGGACAGTGAATAAGGAGGACTGAAGAAGATTGATGTGTTTGAATTATGGTGTTGATGAAGAATACTGAACATACCATAGACTGCCGGAAGAAGGAATAAATCTGTCTTGGAAGAAGTACAGCCAGAATGCTCCTTAGAGAGGAGGATGGCAAGACTTTGTCTTACATACTTTGGACATATTATCAGGAGGGACCAGTCCCTGGAGAAGGACATCATGCTTGGTAAAGTAGAGGGTCAGTGAAAAAGAGGAAGACCCTCAACAAGATGGACTGACACAGTGGCTGCAATAATGGGCTCAACATAGCAACGACTGTGAGGATGGTGCAGGACCAGGTAGTGTTTCGTTCTTTTGTATACAGGGTCACTATGAGTTGGAACTGACTCGACGGCATCTAACAACAACAGAACAATTTAACTTTTGAGTATACCATTCAGGTCTTGGAGTCTATGACCAGAACAATTAATTCCTAAAGTAAATGTTCTCATCCTAAGAAAAGCAGAAATGGCTTGTTCTTCAAACTTTCCAGGCCATTTTATATGACAAGTCCCCCCACCTCTGCAGATAAAATGTTCCTTATCTTTCAAGGCCCATTTCAAATGTCTCTTCTTAGAAGCCTCCTCAGGTTTCCCTAGGCAGGATTAATGGCCTCTTCGTCCACTCTCCTAGTGCACTATTCACAACACAACAATTAGACATTCCACTGCATCACAGCCAATCATTTTATCATTATTATCCCACTTGAATGTGATTTACTTGAACTAAGGGATTCTGTCTTATTCATCTTTGAATCCACAATCCCTAGCACGGGCCTGGAATTTAAATTATGGTTAAAATGTTTGCTGAGTGAATGAATAAATGTATGTATGAATGGAACAACTGATCTAGGGTTTTTCTATTTACCAAACAGAATGCCTGAGAGGTCATGAGAAGTTGTAACCAAGCTGTGAATAATACAATTGTCATTGTATTATTAAAAGTAGATGCTTATGGGGGAGAAACTTGTCTTTTTTAGAAAGCTTAAGCACTACAGAGTAAATGAGTAAACTAAAGAACCTTATATCTATTAAAGATATTGAATTCATAGTTTAATATTTGTCAGTAAAGATAACTCTGGTTCCAAATGTCTTTTCTGGAAAATTCTACCAAAGATTTAACAAAGAATAATACCAACTTTACACAAACTTTTCCAGGAAATTGAAGAGGTGGGAACAGTTTTCAACTTATTTCATGAGGCCAGCATTATACCGATAACAAAATCTATAAGAAACGTATAGAATAATATCTCTCATGAACATAAATGTAAAAATCTATAATAAAAACATTAGGCAATCAAATCCAGCAATAAATAAAAAAATATAATACACCATGACCAAGTAGAGTTTATCCTGAGCATGGAAGTTTGGTTCAATATTCAAAAAAAAATCAACATAATTCACCATATCAAAAGATTTCTTTAAAAAATATATAATCATCTCAATTATACAGAAATAGACATTGATAAAATCCAGCGTTCATTTATTCATGATAAAAACTCTCAGCCACCTACAAATAGAATGCAAGTCCTTCAACCTGGTGAAGGTCTTCTATAAAAACAAATAAACAAAATTAAAAAAACCCAAAACCCATAACTAGCATAAATACTTAATACTGAATGCTTTCCCCCATCAGGAACAAGATGGGGATGTCCACTCTCAACTCTGCCAGTGAACATTGTACTGGAGGTTCTAGTCAGTGCAATAAGTCAAGAAAAAGAAATAAAAGGCAAAGAGACTGTAAAGGAAGAAATACAACTACCTTTATTTGCTGATGACAGGTTTATGTATACAGAGAAAATATTAAAGAATCTATCAAAAACTACTAGAACTAATAAGTGAGTTTAACAGAGATGCAGGATACAAGGTCAATATTCAAAAATCAATTGAATTTCTATATACAATAATGAACAATTGGAAATTAAAATTTGTAAAAACCGTCATTCACAATGGTATCAAAAATTAAATACATAAGGATATATCTACCAAGATATGTGCAAGATTTCTATGTTGAAAACCACAAAACACTCATGACAGAAATTAAAGAAGACCTAAATAAATTAGGATATAGTTCTTGTTCATGAATCAGAAGACGCAATATTGTTAAGACGTCAAGTCTTACCAAATTATCTATAGATTAAAAGTAATTGCAATAAAAATCTTCACAGTTTTTTGGTAGAAACTTACAAGCTGATTCTAAAATTTATCTGGAAAAGCAAAGGACCTAGAAGTGTCAAAACAATTAAAAAAAAAAAATTGGTCGACTCAGTCTACCTGATTTTAATACTTACTTAAAGCACTCAGCTGCTAACTCAGTTTGAACCCACCAGCCACTTTGGGGGAGAAAGATGCGGCAGTCTGCTTCCTTAAAGGTCTGTGTTCTTGGAAACCCTGTGCAGTTTTACTCTGTCCTATAGTGTCGCTATGAGTAGAAATCAACCTGACAGCAGTGGGCTTATAAAGCTACAGTAATCAAGACTTCATAGTACAGTCATAAGGATAGACATATATAGTGAGTCCAGAAATAGACCACATGTATGTGTCCAGTTGATTTTTGACAGAGGTGCCAACGTAATTCAATGGAGAAACAATAATCTTTCCCCCATATGATGCTGAAACAATTGTATATCCATATGCAAAAGAAGAACCTTGGCCATTTCCTCACACCATACATATAAATTAACTCAAAATGGATCAGAAGACTATATGTAAAGCAGAAAACTATTAAACTTCTAAAGAAATCATAGGAGAGAAACTTTCTAACTTTGGATTAGGCAGAGTTCTTAGATATGACACCAAAAATACAAACATAAAAAAAAATATTGAAAACTGGACTTCATAAAAATTAAATCTTCTTTTCAAAGGACATTATAAAGAAAATGAAAAGGTAAGCCCTAGTCTGGGAGAAAATATTTGCAACACACACATTTGATTAAAACAAACAAACAAAAAACCAAATATATTTGTATTCAGAACATATAACATGGGAAGCCCTGGTGGTGTAGTGGTTAAGAGCTATAGCTGCTAACTAAAAGGTCGGCAGTTTGAATCCACCAGGTGCTCCTTGGAACTCTATGGGGCAGTTCTACTCCATCCTATAGGGTTGCTATGAGTCAGAATCGACTCCATGGCAACAGGTTTTTTTTTTTTGGTTTAGATAGAATGGCTAAAAAATTTAAATTGACAATACTAAGTGCTGAAAAAGATGTAGAGCAATTGAAACGCATATGCATTGTCGTTTTCAGATGCAAAATGGTGTGGCTACTTCGGAAAACAGTTTGGAAGTTTTCTTATAAAGTGGAATCTACTCTTACCACTCTTAGGTATTTTTCCAAGAGAAATGAAAATAAAAACTTGTTCACACAAACACCTGTACATGAATGTTTATAGCAGACCTATTCAGAATAATCAAAGAATGTAAACAACACAAATTTCCAATAATTGTGACTAATCAAATTGTGGTACTTCCATACAATGGAATACCACTCAGTAAAAAAAGGGGAAGAACTACTGACACATACAATCACATCAGTGAGCCTCAAAAGCATTATGCTAAGTGAAAGAAGCCAAACACAAAAGGCTAATTTCATAAGATTGCTCTTGCATGGCATTTTGGAAAAAAGAAGAACTATAGGGACATAAACTGGACAGTCAGCTGGGGAGAGGATTACCTGCTTAAGGATAGGCGGAAACATTCTGAAGTGACGGAACTGCTCTAGATCTTGAGTGTGGTGGTGGTTACATAGCTGTTTACATTTGTCAACAATCATAGAACTATACAATGAAAGAGTGAGTTCTACTCTATGTAAATTATTCTTCAATAAATCTAATTTACTAATAAAAATCTTACAAAATGCTGTAGGTTCTACTTCAGAGACATTCTAGCTCCCCTGAACACACTTTGATATGATGAACTTCTATATATCTGTTTGACAGGTCTTGCTGAAAGGTCAAGGCTCTCCCAAACTTACAGAACTCTTAATTCTCCTCCATAATCTCACATCTCACCCAGTAATCCTCGTCTCAGGAAATGAAACCACTCAGTGGTTCAGGCCAAAAATCTACTGATCGCCTGGACTCCTCGCATGTTCTCAAATACCACGTCCAATGTGTCAGGAAGCCCTGTTGATTCTCCATGTTCTCAAACACCACCTCCAATGTGTCAGGAAGCCCTGTTGATTCTCCATGTTCTCAAACACCACCTCCAATGTGTTAGGAATCCCGGTTGATTCTACCTGTAAGACACATACTGAATCTACCTATTCCTATCCACATTCACCCCTAACATCCCAGGCAATGCCCCAGTAATTTCTTGCTTGGACAATTGCAATGTACTCCTAACTGGTCACCCTGCTTCCACTCTTGGCCATTTAAACTGTCTTTTGTCCTCAGAGCAGCTGAGGGACAGTGACGTTTAAAATGTGAATCATATTATGTCATTTCTCTAATGAAATCATGCATTCATTTTCCATCATGTTTAGAGTAAAACCTAAGCTCCTTACCATGTCTAGAAGACTTGTTATCTAGTGCTGCTATAACAGAAATACCACAAGTGGATGGCTTTAACAAAGAGAAATATATTCTCTCACAGTCTAGTAGGCTAGAAGTTCAAATTCAGGATGCCAGATTCAGGGGAAGGCTTTCTCTCTCTGTCAGCTCTGAGGAAGGTCCTTGTCATCAATCTTCACCTGGTCTAGGAGCTTCTCAGACACAAAGACCCTGGGTCCAAAGGACGTGCTCTGCTCTTGGAGCCACTTTCTTTTTTTTATACTTTTTTATTATACTTTAAATGAAGGTTTACAGAACAAACAGTTTCTCATTAAACAGTTAGTACACATATTGTTTTATGGCAATGGTTAACAACCCCACAACACGTCAACACTCTCCCTTCTCAACCTTGGGTTCCCTATTACTAGCTTTCCTGTCCTCTCTTGCCTTCTAATCCTTGTCCCTGGACTGTTGTGCCCCATTAGTCTCATTTTGTTTTATGGGCTCTCTAATCTTTGGCTGAATGGTGAACCTCGGGAGTGACTTCATTACTGAGCTAAAAGGGTGTCCAGGGGCCATACTCTCAGGGTTTCTCCAGTCTCTGTCAGGCCAATAAGTCTGGTCTTTTTTTGTGAGTTAGAATTTTGTTCTACATTTTTCTCCATTTCTGTCTGTGACCCTCTGTTGTGATCCCAGTCAGAGCAGTCAGTGGTGGTAGCGGGGCACCATCCAGTTGTACTGGACTCAGTCTGGTGGAGGTCGTGGTAGTTGTGGTCCATTAGTCCTTTGGACTAATCTTTCCCTTGTATCTTGTTTTCTTCACTCTCCCTTGCTGTCGAAGGGATGAGATCAGATGGAGTATCTTAGATGGCTGCTCACAAGCTTTTAAGACCCCAGACGCTACTCACCAAGGTAAAATGTAGACTATTTTCTTTATAAACTGTGTTATGCCAATTGATCTAGATGTTCCCCAAGATGGAGCTGCTTTCTTGGTAGTATGAGGTTCCCATGTCTCTGCTTGCTTCTCTCTTTTATATCTCAGAAGAGATTGATTTAAGACACAACCTAATCTTGTAGATTGAGTCCTGCCTCATTAACATAACTGCCTCTAATCCTGCCTCATTAACATCATAGAGGTAGAATTTACAACACAGGAAAATCACATCAGATGACAAAATGGTGGACAATCACACAATACTGGGAATCATGGACTACCCAAGTTGATATACATTTTCGGGGGGACACAATGTAATCCATAACAAAGATGTAACATGATCTAGTCCTTAGCCTCCTCTTTGACCTTATCCATACTCCTTGCCCCTTTTCTCACTATAGTTCTGCAGTTTTCCTTGAACATACCAGGTTTGCTCCCGCCTCAGAACCTCTGCCCATGACGTTCCCTCTACTTGGACAACTCTCCCTTGGATGTTCACAAGGTGCATCTCCTCATTACATTCAGGAACCTACTTGAAGGCCAACTCCTCAGAGAAGCCTTCTCTGCCCATGCTCTGCCCAGCCATCCCCACTGCCATCACTCTCAAATCCCTTATCCAGCTTCACACCTCTTATCAGTATTTGAAGTTATATATCATAACCAGTTGCCATTGAGTCGAATCTGACTCATGGCAAGTTCATGTGTGTCAGAGTAGAACTGTGCTCCATAGGTTTTTAATGGTTGATTTTTGGAAGGAGATCACCACGCCTTTCTTCTGAGGTGCCTCTGAGTGGACTTGAACCTCCAACCTTTCTGTTAGCAGCCAAGTGTGTTAACCATTTGCACCACCCAGAGATTCCCTATATAAGATACTATACTGTATTATACCATACCCTACTACCTTATACCATTCTCAGTTAGTATTATTAATGGGCCTCATGTTAATTTCTTGCCTCCCCACCAGATATGCAACCTCTCTAAAGGCATGGGCCTCATCTGTATTGTTTACTCCTCTACCTCAGTTCTAGAACAGTCACATAGTACAGTCTCAGTTGAATGAATGAGTGACATTTCTCCTGTCCCTCTCTCACTTAACAGTGTCTTAGTAATGGCCCAGTTGGGGCCTTTTTTATTTTTAAATACTATAACCTAACATGGCTGGACATTTCAAAATGATTCAATAATACCACAGTTCATTGTTTATTTTCTCAATTCACACATCCCCATCTTCCTGTCTTGAATCACCTAAGCCCTACCATGTGCTGTAAGGAGTGTGTGGGGTGATTTCTAACAATCCCTGTTGGATATCAGAGGCAGTATAGCTTCAGCATAGAGGATGGGCTTCTCTCATCCTGGGGAAGCACTAGGTAGGTCTCCACTGGAAGAACGTTCTTGGGACACTTTGGATGTCACTACATTGTGGGGATTGCGATGCAGAAGGGGATTTTCTGCCATGTAATGAGCATCTAAAATTAGAAAAAAGACAGCATGGAATCAGACAAATGTGGGTTCAGATCCCAGCACCACCACTTCCTAATGTAATGGGAACATTCTTCTGTGACAAGGTGGTTAAAAAGATGAAATAAGTTGGTATACCTATGGCATTTGGCAAAATTTTAAGCCTTTAGCAGGAACACAAAAAAATGTGATTTGTCTTATGTAGCAGACACTATGGATTGGTTCCCTTTATCCTGCCTTCCTCTATTATAAGAGCATGAAAACTGAAATATTTGATTTCCCAGCCTTCCAATGACATGGTCTGTGCAATGAAATAGGCTGATATCCTTAGGAAGCTGTCCATTTGCAAATAAAAAGAAGACATCTCATGGAAAAGTCTTCCCTCTTCATCCTGCCTGGAATGCTGAAATGATGCCAGGATGGGTAGCAGCCATTTTGAGAACATGAGGATGAAATTTACAAGTTAAAGACAGTGGAACAGAAACACAGAAAGAGTCTGGGTCCATACTGACCTGTCCTTTGAGCCACTGCAACAGCCCTGGATTGTGTACCACTATGATTTCATTTATGTGAGAAGATTAAACCCCAACACATTTAAGTGACTATTTGTCAGATTTTTGTTGCTTGGTACTGAACATATGTTTATGTGATACACTTTCCTCACCATTTGCCAGCGCTCCTTGTGTTTTTCTGAGACCATGGAAAATACATAACTAAGGGTCACATCGTCCGTTCACCAAATGCCAGAGTTTATTTTTTTTTTTTAGAGTCAATGGTTCAATGTTCTCCATAGGTAAGGCCTCAGGACACCAGATTTTAAGTATGAATCTAATCATTCTAGCCATTAGCAGCTGGTTGGGGAGCTGGCTAGTCGTGAACTAGAGTGAAAAGTAAGGGTTACTTAGTGAGTTTTTAATCACCACTGACAACAGGAGGGACAGAAACATGAAGGCATGTTATACAGATGAAATAGAAACAAACAGGCCAGGATTCAAATTCTGGAATTGCTACATGCTAAGAGTGGCCATTAATAATTAGCTTAAACTCTCTAGGCCTCAGTTTTCACCTCTGCAAATGGAGATAATGATTCCTACCTTCTAGGGTTACAACTAAGGTCATATATAGCATTATATGTAAAACAACTAACACAGTGCCTAAAAAGCATAATAAAAAAAAAACAAATGCGCTTCTGTTGAGTTGATTCCAACTCACAGCGACCCTATAGGACAGAGTAGAACCCTACAGGGTTTCCAAGGAGCGGCCAACCTCATGGCTAGCAGCCATAGCACTTAACCACAGAAATCATAATAAGTGACCAAAAAATGGCTGTGGTTATGCTTATTAAAGACAATAAGAAACAATAGTCCAATATTCATTTAACAGCCATTTATAAGACCCTACTATGTGCTGGGGAGCCCTGATGGCACAGTGGTTAAGAGCTCGGCTGCTAACCAAATGGTCAGCAGTTTGAATCCACCAGCCGCTCCTTGGAAACCCTCTGGGGCAGTTCTACTCTGTCCTGTAGGATAGCTATGAGTCGGAATCGACTCGACAGCAACGGGTATAACAGGTACTATGCACCAGGCTCTGGGATTCTAGCAGCAAAGAAGAAAATCATGTTCCTGCCCCCATGACATGTATATTCTCATTGTGGAAACACAAAATGAACAAAAAGGCAAACGAAGCAATCATGTCCGGTAGTGAGAAGAGCTAGGAAGAAAAATAAAGAAGCATTCAGGGAATGGAGGGGGAGGGGTTGTGGGGAGCAGTGGGCAGGATGTCATTACCATACATAGTGAACGATGCTTTCGTCCCATAACAAAAAACTTCTCTCCATTTTGCTTATGGAAAACTAAAAAAAAAAAACCTAGTTGCTATCAAGTCAATTCCAACTCATAAAGACCCCATGTGTGTCAGAGTAGAATTATGCTCTATAGAGTTTTCAATGGCTGATTGTTTTGGATGTAGATGGCCAGGTCTTTCTTCTGAGGTGCGGCTGGGTGGACTTGAACCTCCAAACTTTGGTTAGCAGCCGAAGGCGTTAACCACTTGCACCACCCAGAAACTCCCAAGGGTCAGTGAGTCAGTGTGGGCTGACAAACCCAAGGCCACACAAAGCTTATTTCTCCTCTGAGCCTTAGGCCCAACTAGAACACAAACTCCTGTCGCTTCATAAAGATTATTTAATATATAAAAAGACGTTATTTGTATATTTTTAAAGGTCTGGATACTTGATAGCTATCTCACCTCTCTGCCACCTCTGCCCTACTTTCTTCATCCAGGCCCAACCTTGACATACATTGAATTAATTTTTTTCAAAGCCCTACCATTAAGTGTGAAGGCACTTAGGAGCCTTTAGACACCAAAGAGGACCTAAGACAATTGGTTGCAGGGAAAAAAAAAAATCAAGTGTCGTCTAGTTGACTTAAACTCATGGAGACCCAACATATGTCAGAGTAGAACTGCGCTCATAGGGTTTTCAAGGGCTGATTTTTCAGAAGTAGATCACCAGTCCTTTCGTCTGCAGCATCTCTGGGTAGACATGAATGCCAACCTTCTGGTAACAACCAAGCACATTAATTTGCACCACCCAGGGACTCTTAAGACAACTGGTTGCAGAAGGGACATTAAAAACATACTCTCCATTTTCTAAACTGTTTCTAATCATTTTTATAAAGTGAAAGCCATTTCCCAAGACCCTGCCCTCCACAGGGATAACACACGTTATCCTTTTTATTTTGGGAGAAAAAAGAAAATTAAAAGCTGACCCGTGCCTTTATTTTCTGTTTGCATGAAGCTGTTCCTCTCCTTTCATTTCAGCCATTCCTGTCCAGCGAGATGGCACTGCTCCTGGCAAACTCCCTTCTCTTTTAGCGTCCATGGTCCTACCAGGCTCACAGCAGTGCTACAAAATACCGACTTGAAACGTAATTAAGATAGAAGTATTCCAAAACAGAACACATGGTTATTTAAAGTCATTGGATGCAATTCAAAAGGAAAGATCTAAGGCATATAAGGGCTGGCAGCCATCGTGCTGGTTCTACCCCCATTCTCCCATTAAGAAAAAGACTAATTATAAATCTCCAGTAAATATGACCTGGAAAAGAGTTTTCAAACAAAAGCCTGCCCCGAACGGAATATCTGGCAGATCTGGGCACTTGTTTTCCCTAATAACCATTAAAGTTGTTCCCAGTAAACCACTTTACAGCAACGTTAGAAATATCAGGGTTTATGCTTTCGTTAATGAATTGCTGCAGAATGTTAGCACTGCATCACGTCTCCAAACGGCTCCTTATCCTCGCTGTGTCTCCACTGCGCCTTCTCCCCCTTAACATTTCATTTCCAATGACACGTCAGCCGTCTTTCACCAACCTCAAAGGAAAGTTGAATGCGGGGCTCACAAAGTTAAGCTGACATTTGCTCCCTTCCAATAAAAAATATTTAGTCCATTAAACATAAATACCTGTCATTGTGATACATGGACTGGGTGCAAACCTCCCGGTTCCCTCTGTTGTTTATAACATCCAAACAACTGCAGTGCCTGCATGTTTTCAACTTTAGTGTATTGATTAAACTTTTAAATGGCTGCCATATAACCCAGGGACAGCGGGAAGATTAATTTGCGTCAATGTTCATCTGTAATTCATTAGCCATTTATTCTTTACAACCACATGGGCTATCAAGAAAATGCAGGCCATTTTTCACTCGGCACAGGCTGAGAACAGATTCTGAAATTTGTGCTGCATACAAATAAGTTCCCTGAGCCTGGCCAGCTAAACTGCTTGGCTTTTCAAAAGTTGAAGTGGGGAAACAGCAGCGGGGAAAGGACATTGAAAACCAGGAATGGGGAGAAACATACATCCTCGGGGTGCTCACGATTGAACGGAGTTTGCCCACTGTCTTTTCACCCACGGACTATGGTTTCTTGTTTCCATCAGATTAAAATAATGAAAATTTGTGTCTGCGCAAAGACCATAAATACAAAGGGGTTGCTTTTTCCCATCCCTCCCTCCTCACCCCTTTCTAATGTCTCCTAAAATGACATTTCTGGCAGAAAACAGCAGAGAGTGGAGGTGGAGTAGAAAAGAGCATAGCCTAGAGGAACTTGGAGCTATGGTTTCAGGGACGGTGGCATTTGAACCAGATTTCCCCGAAACAGTGGAATCCTTCCCTGCCTTGTGTTGGGAAGGTGCCCAACTAAACACCAGCATGTTTCCTGAGGGAAGAGGTAAGCCATCTGTCTTCTCCATGTGCCCTCCTGACCCCCTTGGCAGAACACAAGCTGCATATTAAAGGCATAAAGGGAATGAGCACCCCAGTGAAAGGCCCTTGGACACGCAAGCACTTGGGGAAGAGGGCGAAAGCGGAGTACGCGTGTGCTCAGGTGGGGACGGGAGGAGAATAAAGTACACAGGGAAAAATTTTCTTCATAAGGATGAATAATTAAAGTGGAGAGCTAAGCACCCTGGCCTCCCTGTGGCTAATACCTGCAACAGTGAGCAGCAAAAAAAAAAAAATCAATGGTCAAGACGACATCTGGGGAAGCTCACTGGCAGGTACCCATCTGCAGGACACATGGAAGCCAACGTGCAGATGCTCAAGGCAACAGCTCTTTCTCTGGTCCGCAGGGCCCACAGAAATCAAAGGCACTAGGCACACTGGTAACCTTTGGTAACGGCATCCACGAAAGCGCCTGCAGAGCAGGGCTTGGAGAGGAGGCAGTAAATTACCCATTTATAATGTAACTGCTCAGGCTGCTTACAACTGAGGATAAAGGGAGCCCTCCACAAAAGCCTCCATCTGGAGCCACCCTCATCCCAGCCCCGGGTTTATCACCACCAAGATGAGCAGCATACAACTCCTTTTCAGACCTTTGGAGAGATACCCATTACCCGACTGCTGTGGAGCCAATTCCAACTCATAGCAGCCCTATAGGACAGAGTAGAACTGCCCCACGGGTTCTCCAAAGAGCGTCTGGTGGATTCGAATTGCCGACTTTTTGTTTAGCAGCCCAACGCTTAATCGCTATGCCACCACAGCTCCTTTGGAGAGATAGGAGGGGGTCATCATAGAAATGCAGCTCAGCATGTTTTATTTGTCTAGAGGGTGAGGCATGTAGTTTCAAAAGGAATGTACGTGTATTGTAGAAAAATGCACTCAATGTAACTTCAAGGTCATTAGATCCAGTCCCCTGTCACATATAGGACTGTCAACTTTATCTGTTTTTTCTATAGTAACTAGCACACTGGGATTTGCACCTCACAGGCACTCAATAAATATTTGCAGAGTGATTGATTCATTCAACCTAAGCACACAGAGTCATCCATTCATCCAATCAACAAATATTTATTGACTGCCTTTCATATCACAGGCATTATTCTAGAGCAAGAATAAAATGGTGAACAAGTGTAGCAACAATCTCTTAGTAATAGGATACTTCTAACACAGTTGCCTTTTACTTTTCTGTGGAGGTAAGAGAATTTCTAGAAGCCAAGGATCTGTCTTAGAGCACCAGGCCAGATTCTTTGTCTGGCATGTCTATGGCCAAATGATACTGGTTTAGTAGCTCCTGCCTTATGAATTAATTGAATAGGAGTCAGAAATAAAATGAGTCTGAAGTTCTAGAACAATTCAAAATACCTGTGTACTGAAAATTTCGAAGAGCACTGACTCCAAGGATAAGCATAACTTCTGCAGATGAAGTTGGGTTTAAAGTTTATTTTTGGAAATGGGATTCCACATATATACTGCATACCAAATGCATCTATCATAACTAACCTTGAGTTTGAGGAATGAAAGGAACTCCATGAAAGTTTCAATCAATTATGAATAAGCATCTGAAGACAACTATGCCCACCACACTTTTTAGGGGATATGTTGTTGTTAGGTGTTGTCAAGTTGATTCTGACTCGTAGCAACCCTATATGATAGAGTAGAACTGCCCCATAGGGTTTTCTAAGCTGTAATCTTTATGGGAGCATATAGCCAGGTCTTTTTTCCTGTGCTGCCACTGACAGGTTCAAACTGCCTACCTTTTGGTTAGCAGCTGAGTGTTTAACCATTGCGTGACCATGGCTCCTTATAGGGGATATGTTGGTGTTGTTAGGTGCCACTGGGTCGGTTCTGACTCAGAGAATCTACGTACAACAGAACGAAACACTGCCCGGTCGTGCGCCATCTTCATAATCATTGTTATGCTTGAGCCCACTGTTGCAGTCACCTTGTCAATCCATCTTGTTGAGAGTCTTCCTCTTTTCTGATGACCCTCTACTTTACCAAGCATGACGTCCTTCTCCAGGGACTTGTCCCTCCTGATAATATGTCCAAAGTATGTGAGACGAAGTGTCACCATCCTTACTTCAAAGGATCACTCTGGCTGTACTTCTTCCAAGACAGATTAGTTCATTCTTCTGGCAGTCCATGGTATATTCAATATTCTTCACCAACACTGCAATTCAAAGGTATCAATTCTTCTTCGGTCTTCCTTATTCATTGTCCAGTTTTCACATGCATAAGATGCAAATAAATTGAATAAATTTTTGAAAATTTTGGCTATGTCAGAATGTAACTATTTCCTGTCTACTTTCCACCTTCCAAACCAATAGGTATATTTCTTACTTTAGAATCCTACTTTAGTTCTCCCCAACTTTATGGGTTAAATGAAATAAAAAACAAGCTATTGGTTAAACTTGTAGTTTTCAAGTTCACGAAGTGATTCTGTATTCATCTTACATAATAAATGGAAAACAGAATAGTTGAGATTGTTTTGAAATAGAAATGCCTACATAATATTTGTAATTCTTTAAAAAATATTCAATAATGACAGACTTCCGGCAAGATGGCGCTCTAGGCAGAAACACCACGCCGTCCCTCCACAACAAAGATCCGAAAAACTAAGCCAAACAGAGAATCAACAGTCCTGAAACCCCAGAACATCAAATGAAGAGATAAAGAAC
>NW_004444042.1:3784615-3826078 GCF_000243295.1 Trichechus manatus latirostris
CAAGAAGATAAAATACTTAGCAATAAATCTAACCAGAGACGTAAAAGATCTATACAGAGAAAACTACAAGACACTACTGCAAGAAACTAAAAGAGACCTGCATAAGTACAAAAATATACCTTGCTCATGGATAGGTAGACTCAGCATAGTGAAAATATCGATTCTACCCAAAGCAATCTACAGTTACAATGCAGTCCCAATCCAAATTCCACGAGCATTTTTTAATGAGATGGAGAAAAAAATCACCAACTTCATATGGGAAGGGAAGAGGCCCTGAATAAATAAAGCATTACTCAAGAAGCAGAACAAAGTGGGAGGCCTCACACTACCTGATTTTAGGACCTATTTTACTGCCACAGTAGTCAAAACAGCCTGGTACTGGTACAACAACAGATACATAGACCAATGGAACAGAGTTGAGAATCCAGATATAAACTCAACCACCTATGAGCAGCTAATATTTGACAAAGGCTGAAAGTCCATTAATTGGGGAAAAGACAGTCTCTTTAACAAATGGTGCTGGCATAACTGGATATCTATATGCAAAAAACTGAAACAAGACCCATCCCTCACACCATGTACAAAAACTAACTCAAGATGGATCAAAGACTTAAATATAAAATCGAAAACAATAAAGATCATGGAAGAAAAAATAGGGACAACGCTAGAAGCCCTCATACATGGCATAAATACAATATGAATCATAAGTAACAATGCACAAGCACCAGAAGAGAGACTAGATAAATGGGAGCTCCTAAAAATCAAACACTTATGCTAATCAAAAGACTTCACCAAAAGAGTAAAAAGATAACCTACAGACTGGGAAAAAAATTTTGGCTATGACAAATCCAATCAGTGTCTAATCTCTAAAATCTACAAGATACTGCAAAACCTCAACAACAAAAAGACAAATAACCCAATTAAAAAATGGGCAAAGGATATGAACTGGCACTTCACCAAAGAAGATATTCGGGCAGCTAACAGACACATGAAGAAATGCTCACAATCATTAGCCATTAGAGAAATGCAAATCAAAAGTACAATGAGATATCATCTCACCCCAATAAGGCTAGTGTTAATCCAAAAAACAAAATAACAAATACTGGAGAGGTTGTGGAGAGACTGGCACACTTATACGCTGTTGGTGGGAATGCAGAATGGTACAACCACTTTGGAAATCAATTTGGCGCTTCCTTACAAAGCTAGAAATAGAAGTACCATACGACCCAGCTATCCCGCTCCTTGGACTATATCCTAGAGAAACAAGAGCCATCACACGAATGGATATATGCACAGCCATATTCATTGTAGCACTGTTCACAATAGCAAAAAGATGGAAGCAACCTAGGTGCCCATCAACAGACAAATGGATAAACAAATTATGGTATATCTACACAATGGAATATTACGCAATGATAAAGAACAACGATGAAGCTGTGAAATATCATATAACATGGTGGAAGGTGGAACTTATTACACTGAGTGAATTTAATCAGTCACAGAAGGACAAATACTGTATAAGACCACTATTACAAGAACTCAAGAAAAGGTTTAAACACAGAAGAAAACATTCTTTGATAGTTATGGGACCGGGGAGGGAGGATGAGGGTTATTCACTAAGTAGATAGTACATAAGAATCATCTTAGGTGAAGGGAAGGACAGCACACACTACAGAGGAAGTCAGCACAACTGGACTAAACCAAAGCTAAGAAGTTTCCTGAATACAACAAAATACTTTGAGAGACAGAGTAGCAGGGATGGGGGGTCTGGGGACCATGGTTTCAGGGGACATATAGGTTAATTGGCATAACAAAGCTTATTAAGAAAATGTTCTGCATCCTACCTTGGTGAGTGACATCTGGAGTCTTAAAAGCTTGCAAGTGGCCATCTAAGATGCATCAATTTGTCCAAACCACTTGGAGTAAAGGAGAAGGAAGAACACCAAAGACACAAGGAAAGTATTAGCCCAAGAGACAGAATGGGCCACATAAACCAGAGACTTCATCAGCCTGAGACCAGAAGAACTAGATGGTGCCCAGCTACCACCAACGAACGTCCTGACAGGGAACACAACAGAGGGTCCCTGATGGAGCAGTAGAAGGATGGGGTGACTAGAAGTCAAATTCTAGTAAGAAGACCAGACTTAATGGTCTGACTGAGACTGGAGGCACCCCAGAAAGCATGGCCCCTGGACTCTCTATCAGCCCAGAACTAAAACAATTTCTGAGGTCAACGCTTCAGACAGGGATTGGACTGGACTGTGGGATATAAAGTGATACTGTGAAGAATATGCCTCTTAGTCAGGTAGATACAAGAGACCAAAGGGGCAGCTTCTGTCCAGAGGTGAGAAGGGAAGGCAGAGAGAGTTAGGAGCTGATTGAATGGTCATGGGGAATCAGGGGTGGAAAGGAGGAGTGTGCTGTCACAGAATGGGGTGAGCAATTAGGGTCTCATAACAATGTATGTAAAAAAAAATTTTTTATGGGAGACTAACTTGAAATGTAAACTTCATTTAATTACAACAATAAAAAAAAAATACCATCCTGCTTGTTCTACTATGTGTTTCCTATACCTGTCTTTATGTCTTTCATCAGTTTGAAGAATTCTTACACTAGCAACCTTTCATGTATTGCCCCTCCTATCTCTTTCCTAGTCTTTCATTCTAGAACTTCTATTTGCCGAATGAAAGGCCTTCTTATTCTAGCCTCCATGTTACCTAACCTCTCATACTGTCCATATCTTGGTATTTCTGTGCTGTATTATGTATACTTTTTTAGTTCACTAATAATTCTCTCTTCAGTGGGCTAATCTATTTAATCTAACGGTGAGATTTTTAATATCATCCACATTTATATTTTTTATGCCTAAAAGTTTTATTTGGTTGTTTTTCAAATCTGACTGGTTACATTTTATAGTCTCTGATTGCTTCCTCTCTTTATTCCACCTTTATTTCTTTAAACATTTCATGGAAAATTGCTTTATATTCTGTGTGTAATAATTCTATTATCTGATGCCCTTGGGGTTTAAAATCTGTTTTTGTTTGTTTGTTTTCCTGATAACTCTTATTTGAGATTTCCTTGAGTGTTTAGTAATTTCTGATTGTGACTCATATTTGTCTTTTCTCAACCTGTGGGAATCCTGAGAGCCTAAACTGATGAAGTTTTCTTCTAGAAAGGACCTGATACCACTTCACTAACCTTCAAGGGTCCAGGTTTAATAAAGGAGCTTTGAGTTCACATCCTCCATATTGTAGTGAGCCCAAAGCTTACCTTCATATTCCAATGTCTGGATTTTGGGCAATACCTGCTCCCTTCTGTGATTTCAGCTCAATGTTGTTCTTGATTTTTTTCCTTTGCAGATTTCTGCTATTTCTACTCAACCCAGCAACACATTAACAATATTTATTTATCTATAAATAATATGCATTGAACGTGATGGATATTCAGGAAGTCTTATCTGCAATACTATCTAATGTCACCCATTACTTTAAAAAATAACCCAGTTAAATATTTAAGCTGAGGAAATGATGGCACTGAATTCAAGATGAAATTTGCCCCAAATAATCACGATATGATACTGATTAGAGTTTCCAAAACTCTTTCGTTGATAGACATGCCATATGATTCTCTAATATATCTTCTAGAAATTTAGTTTAAAAAATTTAGAAATGCTATAAAGTTAAGTTGAACCATATGGATTTGTAAGAATAGACATTTCCACAAGCTCTCATTTTAAGATCATATTAAGTCTCATATTTAATAACCAAAGATAAAAATTTTGTCATGAGTGAGGTGGACACACAGAGCAGGAGCAGATACAGCACATCATAGCATAGTATCTCTTAGTTCTCAAAGTTCACAGCTTAAATCTAAAGAAGACTAGACAGACGGAGAGTTTGGGTCATGAAAGGGCAGATCTAGTAGGGACATGGTGACAGGATCTGCCTCACAGACATGACAGTGGCTAAAGCACTGACAGGGCAGGAGATCACATCTGGTCACAGGCTCTGGGAGACTTTGCCTCGATAATGATCACAATTCATCCATTTGTGCAACAGAATTTCAGAGCTAGAAGGAACCATAAAATGTTCTAATCTAACTTCCTCCCTGCATGAGTGAAGAATGGATCCCTAGAGAAATTCAGTGGCTTGCTCAGGTTACCTGGCCAAGCCATAATTTTATGGCAGTCCTAGGATTGGAATTTAGGTCTTCCCAACACCCTGGCCATGCTCTTCTCACTACACTTACTCTGACTACATGTAAGATCAACCCTCTCTGCATTTCTCTAGAAATCGGGGTTACCAGCTGAAGAATTCCAATCCTCAGAGCTCATTTTTGCCTCTGACAGGGAAGAAAATTATTTCAGCAAGAGCCACTTTAAAAGTATGCCACAAACTTGTGTCTGAAACTGTGAACATCAGGGAATTTGGGGCACTCAGCTGTGTTCACAACCTGGTTGAAGCATGACTAGTCCTAGACCTCAGCGCAGAGGTCTCCCTTAGATCTGTGCTTAGCAGCCAAGGCACGTGGCTTGGGGTCTGAGTTTGAGATAATCCAGGCTGAATCTCTCACTTCACTTTCAGTATCACTCATTGTGGCTTAAGCCTGTCTGTCTGCATCGCACCAACAGTGACCTGGTTGCTGCATCTCCCACAACGCCAAAAGGGAACCATCTCGGGAATGGGATACTTCATGTAATTCTGCCTTCATACCAGCAGGTCCAATGTTTTCCTGTCTAATTGCCACTGTTAGGTATTTTCCATATAGTGACCCTGCAAACCATCATTTAGTGACAGTAGGGGAGGAACAAAGTTCTCATTTCCCAACATTTTTCAAAGCAACATTTTGTACTGGTTGTATTTATTATTCCCTAAAATATTTTAAGAAGTTGGGATCCTCCATGTGTGTTGGGTATTAGCACGTATGCTCAACCTTCTGTATTCCCTGGAATTTCTCAAATTAGCAAAATTTGAAGACACGCTCAAAAACAGAATTAAGGCATTTTTCAGATGCTGAGAAATGTAGGTTGGCTCTTTCTGTCTCTTTTGTATAGAAAAAGAGCTGCTCTTTCAACTTCTCACCACTCATGCCCAGGATATCAAATAAGTTTCATTTGATTTGTAGTTCCTACCTGAAGTCTTATTTTGGAAAGGATTCTGGGGCTCATAGGGAAAGAGTGCCACGACAGATCAGTGATGTGCCATGGTCAGCAGGGTTACTGCAGGTTTTCATCCCTGACTTACGATGAACAATGAGACAGTAGCTAGAGGGGGCAGAACGGGAGGGGCAAACTCAATCTGTAAAGTCCTGAAGTAGGTGTCTAGTCTCCCCTGGAGATAACACCAGTCTGGCAATTCAAACACATACCTACCCTTGTTCTAATCCAACTCTACCTCTCTCCACACTCTCTGAATCACACCATTTTCTTTTTGTTATCTTAACAACATTCCATAACAAGGTCTAAGTAGCTCTCAGAATCTAGACAAAATGGAGCCACTTTATAATATACATTTTTCCTGAAAATAAATTTTAGAAGGAAAAGTTCCTAAAGTCATGTTATCACTGGCCCATACCTGGCACAAAAAAATAGATTCTGAGGCAGCTACCCAGGCTCTTGAATGGATATAGAATAGAGACAGACCCAAGGGCCTTTGTGCAGACCCACGATGTGGCTTCCAAGATGTTCATTACCAAGGTGTTCATCACCCTGGCCCCTTATCACCACCAACCCAGCCAACCTCCTCTATTCCAGTGGTTCTCAAGGGGTAGTTCCCAGACTAGCAACATCATCATCACCTGGGAACTTGATAGAAACACAAATTCTCAACTTTAACCCACATTATTGAATCAGAACCCCTGGAAGTAGGGCTCAGCAATCTGTTTTGTAAGAAAACCCTCCAAGTGGATCTGATACATGCCAAAGTTTAAGAACTAATACCCTACAGAGCTTCTTATTAGGACTTTCTGTGATGATGGAAACCATGTTCTATAATCACACTGTAGAGTATGATAGCCACCAGCTACATAAAGCTATGAAGCAATTGAAATGTGCAACTAAAGAACAGAATTTTGTTTTTTATTTAATTTCAGTGAACTGAAATTTAAATAGCCACATATGGCCCACAAGAAAACTACTGGAACTAATAGAAGATTCCATCAAAGTATCAGGATACAAACACCAAAGACACAAGGAAAGTATTAGCCCAAGAGACAGAATGGGCCACATAAACCAGAGACTTCATCAGCCTGAGACCAGAAAAACTAGATGGTGCCCAGCAACCACCAATGTACGTCCTGACAGGGAACACAACAGAGGGTCCCTGATGGAGCAGTAGAATGATGGGATGCAGAACTCAAATTCTAGTAAGAAGACCAGCACTTAATGGTCTGACTGAGACTGGAGGCGCCCTGGAAAGCATGACCCCTGGACTCTCTATCACCCCAGAACTAAAATAATTTCTGAGGCCAACTCTTCAGACAGGGATTGGACTGGACTGTGGGACATAAAGTGATACTTGTGAAGAATGTGGCTCTTAGTCAAGCAGATACCTGACACCAAAGGGGCAGCTTCTGTCCAGAGGTGAGATGGGAAGGCAGAGAGAGTTAGGAGCTGGTTGAATGTTCATGGGGAAGCAGGGGCTGAGGGGCGGAGTGTGCTGTCACAGAATGGGGTGAGCGGTTGGTGTCTCATAACAATGTATGCAAAAAAAAAAAAAAATTCTGTATGGGAGACTAACTTGAAATGTAAATTTCATTTAATTACAACAATAAAAAAAAAAGTATCAGCATACAAGATAAACATACAAAATCAGTTGGATTCCTCTACACCAACAAAGAGAACTTTGAAGAGGAAATCACCAAATCAATACCATTTACAATAGCCCCCAAGAAGATAAAATACTTAGGAATAAATCTAACCAGGCATGTAAAAAACCTATACAATAAAAACTACAAGAACTGCTGCAAGATACCAAAAGAGACCTGCATAAATGGAAAAACATACCTTGCTCATGGATAAGAAGACTCAACATTGTGAAAATGTCAATTCTACTCAAAGCCATCTACAGTTACAGTGCAATCCCAATCCAAATTACAATGGCATTTTTTAATGAGATGGAGAAACAAATCACCAACTTCATATGAAAGGGAAGAGGCCCCAGATAAGTAAAGCATTACTCAAGAAGAAGAACAAAGTGGGAGGCCTCACACTACCTGATTTTAGAACCTATTACACCGCCATGGTAGTCAAAACAGCCTGGTACTGGTACAACAACAGATACATAGACCAATGGAACAGAGTTGAGAATCCAGATATAAGCTCATCCACCTATGAGTAGCTGATATTTGACAAAGGCCCAAAGTCCATTAATTGGGGAAAAAACAGTCTCTTTAACAAATGGTGCTGGCATAATTGTATGTCCATCTGCAAAAAACTGAAACAAGACCCATACCTCACACCATGCACAAAAACTAACTCAAAATGGATTAAAGACCTAAATATAAAATCAAAAATGATAAAGATCATGGAGGAAAAAACAGGGACAATGCTAGGAGCACTAATACATGGCATAAACAGAATACAAACCATAAGTAACAATGCACAAACGCCAGAAGAGAAACTAGATAACCAGGAGCGCCTAAAAATCAAACACTTATGCTCATCAAAAGATTTCACCAAAAGAGTAAAAAGACAACCTACAGACTGGGAAAAAAAATTTGGCTACAACAAATCTCTAAAATCTACAAGATAACTGCAAAACCTCAACAACAAAAAGATAAATAACCCAATTAAAAAATGGGCAAAGGATATGAACGGGCACTTCACCAAAGAAGACATACAGGTGTCTAACAGACACACGAGGAAATGCTCATGATCATTACCCATTAGAGAAATGCAAATCAAAACTACAGTGAGATACCATCACCCCAACAAGGCTAGCATTAATCCAAAAAACACAAAATAATAAATGTTGGAGAAGTTGTGGAGAGACTGGAACACTTATACTGTGCTGGTGGGAATGTAGAACGGCACAACCACTTTGGATATCAGTTTGGCGCTTCCTCAAAAAGCTAGAAACAGAAGTACCATATGATCCAGCAATCCTACTCCTCAGAATATACCCTAGAGAAATAAGAGCTGTCACACGAATAGATATACACACACCCATGTTCATTGCAGCACTGTTCACAATAGCAAAAAGATGGAAACAACCTACTTGCCCATCAATGGACGAGTGGATAAACAAATTATGGTATATTCACATAATGGAATACTATGCAACGACAAAGAACAACAATGAATCCGGGAAACATAACATGGAGGAATCTGGAAGGCATTATGCTGAGTGAAGTTAGTCAGTGGCAAAAGGACAAATATTGTATAAGACCACTATTATAAGAACTCAAGAAAAGGTTTAAACACAGAAGAAAACATTCTTTGACAGTTACAAGGCTAGGGAGGGAGGGAGAGGGGTATTCACTAACTAGATAGTAGATAAGAATTATCTCTGGTGAAGGGAAGGACAACATACACTACCGGGGAGTCAGCACAACTGGACTAAAGCAAAAGCTAAGAAGTTTCCTGAATACAACCAAACATTTCGAGGGACAGAATAGCAGGGGTGGGGGTCTGGGGACCATGGTTTCAGGGGACATCTAGGTCAATTGGCATAACAAAGTTTATTAAGAAAATGTTCTGCATCCCACTTTGGTGGGTGGCGTCTGGGGTCTTAAAAGCTAGCGAGCGGCCATCTAAGATGCATCAATTTGTCCCAACCCACCTGGAGCAAAGGAGAATGAAGAACACCAAAGACACAAGGAAAATATTAGCCCAAGAGACAGAAAGGGCCATATAAACCAGAGGCTCTATCAGCCTGAGACCAGAAGAACTAGATGTTGCCCGACTACCACCAATGACCACCCTGACAGGGAACACAACAGAAAGTCCCTGATGGAGCATGAGAAAAGTGGGGTGCAGAACTCAAATTCTAGTAAAAAGACCAGATTTAATGGTTTGACTGAGACTGGAGGTACCCCAGAAGACATGGCCCCCAGACTCACTGTTGGCCGAGAGCTGAAATCACTCTCGAGGCCAACTCTTCAGACAAAGATTAGACTGGACTATGGGACATAAAGTGATACTTGTAAGGAGTGTGCTTCTTAGCTGAAGTACATACACGAGACTAAATGGGCAGCCCCTGTACAGAGGTGAGATGAGAAGGCAGAGAGGGTCAGGAGCTGGTTGAATGGACATGGGAAATCCTGGGTGGAAAGGAGGAGTGTGCTGTCACAGTATAGGGAGAGCAACTAGGGTCACATAGCAATGTGTGTATAAATTTTTGTATGAGCGACTCATTTGAATTGTAAACTTTCACTTAAAGCATAATAAAAAAATCAATAAATAAATAACCACATATGGCAAATGGCTACCATACTGGGCAGCATAGCTCTAGAGGAGTCATATTAAATATTGGGGGTTCAGCAACGTTTTTGAGAATCTGATGAAAGCTATAAATCCTCTCTTCCCATAATGAATATATTCTAATCCACAGAAATTCACAAACACTTCAGGAGGTTCATGGGAGTTATCCAGCATCCAAGAGAAACTATTAAGTAACCACCGTCTCTAGCAGGAGAATTTACAATTTATAGGTTGTAGTTACACTGTTAAAATAAAGCATCTATATACATCATGTAGAACTTATTTTCTAGCCTCGTGAAAACAGACTATTATACACTGAGTTCCAAAAGAAACGTTGAAAGTATTTCACCAAAACAACAAAGCAACTTTCTGGACCCAGAAGCAGCTGTGCTTCTGAATATTAGGGACCCCAGAAAAAGTAAACAAATACATTAAAATTCTAATTATGTCTAAGATCATCTGTCCAAATCATAATATATTCCTCAATTGATGTCAATGGGAAGATGTTGAAGAAGTGATCAGGCCAATATGCTAGGAGACCTACTCTAGGCTAGGGCACAGAGGGGTCCACATTTATTGGCTATCTGGTCAGATGGAGGACACCTTCCCATGGGAGACTATTCTCTTATATAATGAAAGATTTGCATGTGGAGGGAAAATTTTGTCCCTGATCCTTGTAATTATTTCTGATGTACAAATTGGTACCTTGATCGATACCGTATATGCCAGGCTTTCAGCTTTCCATCTTGCTCTTCTGTAATTCTTTAAATCCCACCATCTTTGAAGGCTCAGCTTAAATCCCTCCTCCTCTGTCCAACACTGAGCTTTCCATTCTTCAAAATCTTAGACCAATCAGCCAAAAAAAGTGCCACCATTTGTAATGTTTACTTGAAATTTCATGCTCCATAGTTTCATCATCTCAACATCTCAGCTAGAACTTCCTAGAGGGCAGAGACCCATCTCTTCTAATGTTTTCTAACTGCATATTTCCTACTACAGTGCTGAGAACAAAGCAGGTGCATATAAATACTTATTGAATGAATGACTTACCTCCAATTCAACTAGTATTTGAGTGCCAACTATGGGACAAACACCGTGCCAGACAATTTCCCACATGCTTTCACATTCCATCTCCACAGAAACTCTGAGAGGCAAATAGTATTAGCCTTCATTTTGAAGATAAGAATATGGAGGTTCAGAGATACTGGACAAATTGTCCAATCTCAGAGTGGAAATAAATTTTATTTTTCTCCTCATTGGAGCTTATGGCCTTTCAAGCATTAATTTGTAAGGCTTATAAATTCTCAAAGAAATATATGACTTTGTTATTTTTATTTTTTATATTCACTGGGGGACAAAGCACTTGCACTCTCCCCTAAGCAAGGAAAGATCAAGGGTCAAAGAAGGGTCCCTTTCAGTTGCAAGAACTGATGGAGATGCTAGAAAACAAAGGCAAACTGACCCATGGAGGAGACTATCAGTCTACTCAGCTTTTATGGATTTGTGTTGATTGGTTTTTCTGTCCACTAAATAACCAATTAAAGTGATCTTTTTCCTACTTTTCCAAGGACTGCATTATTGTCAGGCATCCATGTTCAGCACTCGATGCATATGGACATCAGAAAAGCTCCAGGTGTGATGGAGGGGCAAAGAATTGACCAGGCCGAAAAATGGTGAGAATGTTCATAGGAATAGGATTGAAGGCAAACTCTTTCAGGGCTTTCCAACCAAACTCTTGGCTGTCGAGTTCATTCTGACTCACAGCGACCCTACTGGACATAGTAGAACTGTCCCATAGGGTTTCCAAGGCTGTAATCTTTATGGAAACAGACTGCTACATCTTTCCCCTACAGAGTGTCTAGTGGGTTCAAACTGTTGACCTTTCAGTTAGCAGCCAAGCTGCTTAACCACTGCACCACCACCACGACTCCTTCTTCGGGGCT
This sequence comes from Trichechus manatus latirostris, assembly GCF_000243295.1. NCBI lineage: Eukaryota > Metazoa > Chordata > Mammalia > Sirenia > Trichechidae > Trichechus > Trichechus manatus. Next base: position 3,795,980 of record NW_004444042.1, read on the forward strand.
TTGCATGCCAGGTAAACCAGTTGCTGTAGAATTAACTCTAACTCATGGCAACCCCATGTGAGTCAGAGTAGAATTGTGTTCCATAGGGTTTTCAATGGATGATTTTTCAGAAGTAGACATCAGGCTTTTCTTCTGAAGCACCTATGGGAGGACTTGAACCTCCAATCTTTCCATTAGTAGCTGAGTGCATTAACTATTTGCACCACACCGGGACTCTGTACGCCAGGCAGGGGGTGTTTATCATACACAAGTGATACCCTCTACAGGCCCATATCCCATCTGCTGATGCTTGCAGACCATCCCCCATCTCCAGGTTTGGTATTGAACTGGAGGCAGAAATCTAAAGCAAGATTGAAATCCACCTTCTCTCAGCTCTCAGCACAGTTTACAGAGTCACGGGTGGCCATTAATCTCAAGAAGTCTCTAAATGCAGTATTTGGCCAGGATTTATGAGAGGCCTTCGAGGCTTGTCTATTGCTGGTCACAACCCTAAGTCCTTGATTATTGTGAATGAAGTGAAGCCAAATAAAACAATACTCATGGCTGAGTGAAGGTTGAGTCAGCCCTGTAGTGTCAAAATCAACATGCACAAACAATTGTTCTAATTTGCAAGAACATGAAGTAGTTTTATAAAATTAATAAATGCCCATGGCGGTCTCTTCAGAGGAAGTGCTAATATTTTGGCAGAGGATGGGGAGGGGAGAAGGCCAAAATGCATTGCTCTCTAAAGCTGCATTCTTAACTAATTTGTTCCTAATATCCTCCAGTCACATATGTGAGAAATGACATGTGAGGGCAAAGGGCAACAGTTCAGAGATAAAACAAGTTGAAGGTATTTAAAGTACTTGCCAAGAAAAAGTCCTCATCTGATAAAAATTTAGACAGGAAGGATGCCAAAAAACAGAAGAGGCACAACTGAGAGATGTGATGAGGTGATTGCTGCTCCAGCTGTCAGACTTGTCAATGGTGTGGAGATGCCAGATTTTAACTCAAATGTAATGTCAGCCCAAGAGCTGCCTCTACTTCCCTGCATGGTTTTCATTAAGAAAGCATTAAGACTTAGTTCCAACAATAAATAGATTACTTGGGGCCAGTACAAGACATGAATTTGTTGGTTGGTTTGTCTCCTCCTCAAAAATGGGACTGAAGTCTAAGGAGGAATAGAATACAACCCTATACCTTCACCATCACTGTACTAGAGTGGAATCAGTAATGGTGTTCTTAGGTTGGAGTTATGAACATGTTAGAAGACAAGACATAAAGGGGAGGGTGGGAGTTGAATTGTCTTGAGAAGCGCAAAGTTTTGCATGTTAGTCTCTAAGGATCCCACAAGAAAATGATGGTATGGGGAGTAGCAATGTCCTCTCCTCCATAATTTTGGAATGTGAAACCAGATCAGAATTCCGGGCATATAGGCTTACGTATGCATGAGCTTTGAGGCTGTGGAAATACTGCATTCCTTCTCCTTGCTTAAAATATATAAGAGAGATATAGAAGGAGAAAGGTTGGATTTTTTTAAGGAGAAAAAAAGACTAGGGACATGGAAGTGTATCCCATTAAAGGGATGTCAAGGAACTGGGTGAAGAGAGAAGATATTTTAAAGCTACTAATACAATTCAGGTTATTAAATGCTTACTTATTTTTTTCCAAAAATCATTATCCCACTTATAATCCATACAAGTGACCATTATGAATATGGTCAGTGCCCTGGGAGACAGAAAACCTATATTCCACCCCACACTCAACACACAGTTAAAGAATAAAGGCAATATCTTTTTGACAATATAAAAGTCACTATTACAGTATTAAAGCCCCTTGTTTCTGAAAATTAGCCAATAAAAACCAGTCATGGGGCTGACCCAGGACTGGGCAGTGTTTTGTTCCTCTGTACATGGGATCACCACGAATCAGATCCCAACTCAACGGCAGCTAACAACAATAGAAACAATTCCCAGTTATGCTTGCCAACTCAGTTCTCTCTAACTGCTATACTTAGCAGAGTATACCCAGGCCTTTTTAAACATCCACTTCTTTGCCAGATATGAAGATTCTCCTCAGTCTGACAAAGACCCATATTTAGGTCTCAAAGGCAATGACCCAAATGGAAGCATCAAGGCCATAACTTTCAGGAAACACAAGCTGCTTGCAAAGACGGCTTGCCATATGTCTCATCTGCATACAAGCAGATAGCAGAGTTTGAAATGTAATAATCAATTATCAATAAAGCTTCAAAAGATGCTGGGTGAAAAGGGAGCTTTTTGGTACTTTTATTCCAACCAACATGGAATAATAGAGATCAGATTTACTCCCCATTCACCTGAAACAACTAAAACACTGGACAAAGTTTATGAAAGAATAGTTTTCAGACATTGAACATCAGGCATCACAGGACAGTGAGCCCTAAGAGAGGGGAAGCAAGTGAAATGATCTCTAGGATCGCTTCAGTTTACTGCCTGAAGATTTGCTGGTTGCTGCACAGGAAAGGGGAATCACTCTTCTTATGTTACTATATAACTGTAGCAATTAAGACAGTGTAGTATTCCTGGAGTGATAGATACGGTAATCAATGGAACAATATAGAGAACTCATTGATTTTTGACAAAGATTCTGTCCTGATTACCTAGTGCTATTGTAATAGAAATACTACAAGTGGATGGCTTCAACAAACAGAAGTTTATTCTCTCATAGTCTAGTAGGCTAGAAGTTCAAATTCAGAGCATCAGTTCCACAGGAAGGCTTTCTCTCTGCTGGCTCTGGAGGAAGGTCCTTGTCATCAATCTTTCCCTGGACTGGGAGCTTCTCTGCACAGGGACCCTGGATCCAAAGGACACACTCTTCTCCTGACTCTTGTTTCTTAGTGGCATGAGGTCTCTATGTCTCTCTGCTCACTTCTCTCTTTTAAGTCTCAAAAGAGATTGGCTCAAGACAGAATCTAATCTTGTAGAGTGAGTCCTGCCTCATTAACATAACTGCTGCCAATCCCATCTCATCAACATCACAGAAATAGGATTTACAACACATAGGAAAATCATAACAAATGACAACATGGTGGACAATCACACAATACTGGGAATCATGGCCCAGCCAAGTCAACAGATATTTTTTGGGGAACACAATTCAATCCATAACAGATGCCAAGGAAATTCAATGGGCAAAGGATAATCTTTGAAACAAATGATACCGGTGCTGGACAATTAGATAGCTATGTACGAAGGAATGCACCTTGATCCTTACCTCACACGATACACAAAAAATAACTGGAAAGAAGTCATTAACCTTAATATAAGAACTAATATCGGAAAAATTCTCCAAGAAAACAGGAAAAAATTCTAGTGACCTTGGGTTTGGCAAAGATGTATTAAATGGGACTCTGAAAACAGGAACTATATAACAGAGAAAAATCAATAAATTGTACTTTATTAAGGTTAAAAGCCTTTACTCTCTAAAGGTACTATCATGGAGATAAAAACATAAGCTGCAGTTTAGGAGAAAATATTTTTAAAACATATATTTATAAAGGACTTATATCCAGAATATTAAAAAAAAAATTCTTACAACTCAGTAGTCAGAAAGCAACCCAATAGAAAATAATAGGCAAAAGATTTAAAGACATTTCATCAGCTTATCTATATGGGTGGCAACAAGGACATGAAAAGATAACATCATTTTCCATTAGAAAAATGTAAATTAAAACTACAAAGGTAAATCATTATACACTCTTAGATTGGATAAAATTAAAAAGACTTCCCATACCAAGTGTTAACAAGGGTTTGGAGCAACTGGAACTCTCATACATTGCTGGCGGAAATACAGAATGGTACAATTACTTTGAAAACAGTTTAGCAGTTTCTTAAGAAGTTAACCACAGCCCTACCACATGGAATTACACAAATGTTCATGGTTGCTTTATTTGCAATAAAGCTAAAAACAGGAAATGACATAAATGTCCATCAAAAGATAAATAAATTGGATTAACGGACAACAACTACCACAACCTCCACCAGACTGAACCTAGAACAACTAGATGGTGCCTGGCTACCACCACCGACTGCTCTGACAGGGATCACAATAGAGGGTCCCAGACAGAATGGAAGAAAAATGTAGAATAACATTCAAATTCTCTCTCTCTCTCTCTCTCTCTCACACACACACACACACACACACACACACACACACACAACCAGAATTGCTGGTCTGACAGAGGACTGAAGAAATCCCTAGAGTATGGCCCCTGGACACCTTTTTAACTCAGTACTGAAGTCACTCCTGAGGTTCACCCTTCAGCCAAAGGTTAGACAGGTCTATAGGGAAAAGAATAACACACAAGAGGAATGTGTTTCATAGTTCAATCATGTACATGAGACTAAATGGGCACATAAGTCCAAAAGCAAAGACCAGAAGGCAGGAAGGGACAGAAAAACTGGACAAATGGAAACAGGGATCCTGGGGTGGAGAAGAGGAAAGTGTTGACACATTGCAGGGCTGGCAACCAATGTCACAAAACAGTTTGTGTGTTAACTGTTTAATGAAAAACTACTTTCCTCTGTAAACTTTCACCTAAAGCACAATCTAAAAAAAAGGCAAGTTAAAATATCTCAAAGACATATACGATACTTTAAAAAAAGTTAATTAAAAAACGATAAACTAAGTGCTATGTATATATATGCAATGGGTTATTATTCAGCAATAATAGCTCAGAATGAGCTATTGATACAGACAACATGATTGAATCTCAAGATAATTAAGTGAAACAAGCCAGACAAAAATAGCACATATGATGTAATTTCATTTATTTAATATTCTAGAAAATATGAATTATATTGAGAGAAATAAGATCAGGAATTTCTTGGAGGCAGGTGTGGTCATGGAAGGATTAAGGATTACAAACAGGCATGAGGAAACTTTTTGGAGTGATGGATATGTTCAGCATCTTGATTGTGTGGATAGTTTCATGGAAGTACATATGTAAAATTTTATCAATTGTACACTGTAACTATGTATAGTTTATTGCATTTCAATTATAGCTCTATAAAAAAGAATTTTTTCTTAAAGTTATGGAATCTTTAATGAAACTCCATAGAGATCATCAAAAATAAGTGAAAGTTTAAAGACCTGGACCTGTAGTTAACAGACATAGTGTTTTCTCACAGCATTTATCTGTACCACTCGGAGAAAGCAAAAGTAACTAACGCAGTTTGAATATCTACTATGTTCTAAGTTCTTTATATATAATGTCATTTTGTTATCCCACACATTACACTAGATTATTATTCTTAGATTAGAAAGGTAGAAACTGATAATTAGAAAGGTTAATTTACCATGAACGTGGTAATAATATACAGTTTAAGAGCATAGAGTCTGGAACATATTTTGAATTCCATTTCCATCCCTTGGTAGTTGTGTGATCTTGGGCAAGTTGCTTAACCTCTCTATGTATTAGTTTCCTCATTTGAAAAGGTGGATGATAATTTAACCTACTTCTTAGGGTTATGGGGAGGATTGAATATGTTAATGCATGTAAAATATTTAGAACATTACTTGTGCTTGGCATATAGAAAGAACTCAACAACTGTTAGTTTTAGCTGTTATTTTTTTTACCCCATTCCTCAATACTACTAACAGATTGTAAATTCTTCGATGATGTCTCTTATGCCTGCCATACCACAAATGTAATAGGTTCTCAAGAGCTCCACACAGACATGCCAGATGTAATTCAAATCTACATACTCAAATCCAGGCTCACTATATCTCCTAAAGTCTACTTTGACATTCTCTCTCCTAGTTATGTTATCATCATCCCCACATGCATCCAAAATCATTTCTCTGAATCATCTTTTAAGGTACCCATTCTTCATCTTCTAGGTCTAATCAGTTCCCAGGTGCCCTGAACATTAGCTCCTGTGGTGCAATTAATTACTTTTGTGTGTGGCCTTTCTAGCCATGGTCTTGAAATTCCCACCCAGGTAATTGGGTAGAACTGTGTGACAGGGTAATTGTGGCCCACCAAGGGATTGGTCAGTCTTGCCTTAAAAGAGAGCCAATTCCAGAGCAGAGAGAAGAGCCCATCACCACCAAGAAAGGAGAGACTTAGCAGCAGGAGATGGTGCAGTGGGCTTCCTGGCCCACGGAGAGAGAAAGCTGAGTGCCTTTGGGTAGAGACTGAGGGTCGGGGAGAGGCATGTCTGTGAGCATGGTTAGGAATAAGCTATCATGATGGAAGAACTGTATCTGAGTGTTCTGGAGCCTGAATTGTAACTTTTACTTCCCTAATAAACCTCATAATTTTGAGTATGGCCTGTGAGTTCTGTGTGGCCATTGCAGTGAATTATCAAACCAAGTAGAGAGTGCTGTGGGAGGGATGGTTGGTGTCGGAATTGGTAGGGATGGCTGAGAGAGAAGGAGTGTCTGACCTCTACCTCATAGGAATCAGCCTTGGGCTGTTGATCTTGGCTCTCCTTCCCCCTTGTGAAGTTATAGGTGGTCAGATACCTCCCCACACCATTTTTATACTTCCTTCTATTTCTGCCATTTTTTCGATTCTATTGCCTTGACCTAAACTCAAGTCCTTGACATCTTTTGCTTAAAATATTATAATCATCTAACTGGTCTCTTTAAATTTGATGTCTGGCTGATCTAACACCACCTATAAGTAATGTCTTACATTTTTAGTGTGTATATGAATAAAGAATCCATATCCAGAATTCAAGATTCAACAGGTCAATGGCAAGGCCTAACAATGTGCACACTTCACATGCTTTGCAATGGGACTTGATGCAGTTGGACATGAGCTACACAGAAGAAAACTTTCCATCTTAGCTAAGGTTCAAGTACGAGTAAATAGGCCTTGATCCAGACAGATATCTAGCAACAAAATGATAACCAGATTATCTTCAACATTTTTATTAGTTGTCCAAATAGAAATAGTCCAAATTGTATCTGGGAGCCTCTACAAACCAGAGTGTCAAGGGGGTCCCCATATTTTCCCTCTCTTTTCTCTCCTAGCCCTGTCCCAATGCCAGTGCCTCTCAATTACCTGAAGTGTCATGGCCATGGCACTGACTGTAGCATGAACACCTAAAACCCTGAGAAGACTGTCTCCCTGGCCATAGATATGGGGAGAAGGGACCCCTGTTGTCCAAAAATAGTGAAGAGAATCCCAGTTTTTTTCTCTTTTCTTTTCTCTCACTGTCTTGCCCCAAGCACAGTCCCACTCACAGACAGTACAGGGGCCTATAACTCTAAGAGAAACCTGATTTTCTGACCAAAGGAACCAGAAAAGGGGGCCCCTAGGAGTCAGAAGTCTAAGTATGGGGAATATCTAAAAGAAAAGAGAGCTGAATAATGGAATCCAGTAATTCTGTTTATTAAATAAGCCTGAGCTGCACACATGTAGAACAGACCAAAAAAAACATAGTAAAGGCTTTGAGAATCAAACTATAATACAAATCATGGCCCACATCTTGGACTAAGCCCTGAGTGGTCCATATACTAGGCAGATTCAAAGAGAATAACAATGACTTTGAAAACTTAATTGACATTGTAACCAACACCCACAGAGGCAAGACAAAACTCACGGAGTGAACCCAACTGGGTTGACTGCCTGCTTAAAAAAATCAACATATTCCAGAGGATTCAAACAGAAACCATTGTATCACACAACATAATATTAAAAATGTCACTTCTAGTTCCAGACAAGATGGAATAATCACACTCTACCCAGTTTCTCCCATAATTGTAACTAAAAACCCAGGACTAAAACATATAAAGTATCTACCAGAAAGCCAAAAGAGGATTAAAGCAGGTAAACTGGGTGAAGATCAGGACTAGAAGGATGACCCAGTGGTGAGCTCCCTGTTTTGATGTGTTTGTTTTGCCCATATATATCCCAGCCTGGATGCTATATCAACCCCAAAATGGAAATTTCCAATGGAAGCAGACAGAAAAATCCCCAAAGAAAAGGCCATTCTCTCTTGATTGGGGGGTGGGGGTGGGCTATGGAATAAAACCCTTTTGACTTCATCCACTATACTCCAGTGAAAATGCCAGCAAAAATGTAGAGCCCCTTCCCCTTTCCACCAGTGCAGAAGAGACAAATTATGAAAATGTAATCCTATGGATCCTCTTCAACCTAGTAAAGGTGAGCAACAGTAAAGAAGCAGTGCTTCCTCCTCTTCCTGCTGGTACAGCAACAGTGCACTGGGGGCAGGGTCCTGTTGACTGTTGCTGTCCTACTTTAGGTGAGCACATAAATGAATGGAGGGTCATACTATGTTCATGGATTGGAAAACTCAATTTGTTAAGATATCAATGTTCTGTAAATTGAACTATATATTTTAACCTCATTTAAAATCCCAGTGGGAAATTTTATACATATGACATACTGATTCAAAAAATTAAATGAAAGGCAAATAAATGAAAATAGAAAAAAGAAAAAAATAACTAACAACAGATTTGGACTCACACTACCTGATTTCAAAGATACTGACAAAGAAAGACCTACAGATCAATTCAACAGAACAGAGAGTCCAGAAAAAGATGTACACAAATACAGATCATTGACTTTTGTCGTGGGTGAAAGGGAATTTGATTGAAAAAAAAATTTTTTTCAATAAATGCTGCTAGAACAATTGGAGAGCCATATACAAATAAACTAACCAAGATCTGTTCCTCATACTTAATGTAAAAAATTAACTCAAAATGGATCCTAGAGAAATATGCAAAATGTAAAGCCATAAACTTACAAAGGAAAGCACAGGAGAAAATCATTATAATTTTGGGATAGACAAAAAGTTCTTAAATTTAACACTACAAGCATGATTTGTAATAGATAATCAATAAGTCATAATGTGATTCTTTGAAAAGACCAGTAAAATTCATAGAGTTCTGGAAATACTGAGAAGCGGGGGTAGAGGACAGAAGGAATGAAAAGGGGGACAAAATTACAGAAGCAGACATTGAAAAGATAAAATAACACTATGAACAACCTTAAAGTAAAATCTGAAAATTAAGATGAAATGGAAAAAATTCCTGGGAAAACATAACTTATCAATAGTGACAAAAGAAAAAATAGAAGATATGAATAGTCATATATATGTTAAAGCATGTGAATCTATAAATCTAATCACAAAGCCAGATGACTTCATAGTTGAATTCTTTCAAACTCTAGAGAAAAAAACAATATCTGCATTATTACAAACTCTTCAAAAGAGTTTTAAAAAGAGAGTATACTTCCCAACACGTTTTATGACACCAATGTATTTTTAATACCAAAACCTGATAAGAACACTAAAAGAAAGAAAAATTACAAACCAGTCTCTGATAAATCTAGATGTAAAAATCCTAACAAAAATATTAACAAATTAAATCTTGTGAAATATAAAAAGGATAATACTTATAAAACATTTGGGTTTAATCTAAGAATTCAAAGCTGGTTTATCACTCAAATATTAATCAATTTAATTCACTATATAGATAAAATGGAGCCCTGGTAGTGCAGTGGTTAACAGATTGGCTGTTAACCAAAAGGTCGGCAGTTTGAATCCACCAGCGACTCCTTGGAAACCCTATGGGGCAGTTCTACTCTGTCCTATAGGGTCGCTATGGGTCAGAATCGACTTGATGGCAATGGGTTTATATAGATAAAATAAATGAAAAAAAAAACTTATAAGCATCTCGACAGATGCAGGGGAAAAAGAATTTGCTAAAATTCAACACCTATTCATTTAAAGTTCCTGGAAAATTAGGAATAAGGGAATGTTCTTAGTCTGATAAAGGCTATCTACATAAAACTTACAACTGATATCAAACTTTATAATAATTTATTAAAGATTCCTTCTGATATGAGGAAAGCCAAGCATACTCACTGTCCCTACTTGTATTCAACATTTGACTGGAGTTTATATTCAGTGTAATAAGACAGGAAAAAAAAAAAATCAAATGAACAAGGATAGGATAGGAAGAAATAAAACTTTACTTTTCTTTGGCAAAAGATTGTATATGTAGGAAATTTATCCAAAAGAATATAAAGACAATCTATTAGAAAGAATAATTGAATTTAGCAAGGTCACTGGATGCACATCAGAAAACAAAAACATCAATTTTATTTCAGTATACTAGCAGCAAACAAATAGAAACTAAAATAAATAAGATTCCTTTTATAAATAGAATTGAAATATACTATACCTAGGAATAAATCTAACAAAAAATGTATAAGTCCTGTATGCTGAAAACTACAAAATATTACTGAGAAACATTAAAGAAAACCTTAATAAAGGGAGGGATATATCATGCTGATGGACTGTAGAACTCAGTATTAAAAATATGTCATTTATCCTCCAAATTGCTCTATTGTTTCATTGCTATCTTAATTAAAATTTCAAGAGATTGACAAATGGCTTTTAAATTTTCAGTGGAAAGGCAAAGAGCCAGGAAATATCTAAGACAATCTTGAAGAAGAGAAAGAAGCAAAAGCGAAGAGGAAGAGAAAGAACAGAAGGAAGAGAAAGAAGAGGAGGAGGCAGCAGCAGTGGTGGTGGCTGGAGGACTTACACAACCAGATATTAAGATACCAAGATAGCTACAGATATTGTAGCTATAAAGCTACAGTGATTAATATACTTTAGTACTGGCAGAAGGAGAGAGAACTGTATCATTGAATTATGGGTGCAAAAGGAATTTTTTCAATTCATGGTGCTGAATTAATTGGATATTGATGTGGACAGAAACAAATCTTGAACCCTACCTTACATGCACAAGTCATTTTCAGATAACTGTACTTCTAAATATGAAAGCTAAAATAATAATTCTTTTGGTAGTCAAGATTTCTTAAGTAGGACATTAAAAACACTCATCATTAAGAAAGAAATAATAAATCAGACTTCATTAAAATTAAGTGCATCTGTTCATCAAAACACATCATTAAGGGAATGAAATGCAAGGCACTAACCGGGAGAAAAAAAGTGGGAGAACTTGAATCTAGTGTATAATAAGATAAGCATATATGTATATATATGTGTGTGCATGTATGTATGTATGTATACATATATATGTATGTATAGAGACAGAGAGTGGAACTGCCCCATAGGATTTCCAAGGAGTGCCTGGTAGATTCAAACTGCAGATCTTCTGGTTAGCAGCCATAGCTCTTGACCACTACGCCACCATGGTTTCCATATCTATATATGTATGTATATATACGCAGAGAGAGAGAGAGAGAAAGGGAGAGAGAGAGAGAGAGAAAGAGATTTATCTCAAGGAAACAGCTCAGGCAGTTGTTGAGGCTGGCAAGCTCCAAGTCTGTGGGTTAGAAGTCAGGCTGCTGGCTGATGGGCTATGAAGGCTGGCAAATCCCAAGATCAGCAGGCAATAAGGCAGGCCACTGGCTCAAGTCCCAAGAACTGGAGGTGAGATGATGATGAGCCGTATACAGGATCCAGAGTGAGCAACAGCCAGTGAGCTTTGCCAGAACATCCATATATATTGGATGCAGGCCACAGCCCCGAGGAAACTCTCTTTACAACTGATTGGCTGTTCATCACATCAGATCACATCATGAAGGTGATTATATCATTACATAACTGCCAAACCACTGAGAATCACAGCCTAGCCAAGTTGACACACGACCTTAACCATCACAATATCCAATGGGCAAGAAACATAAAAAAGTGTTCACCTTCATCACTTAACAGGGAAAATGCCAATTAGAATCACAATGAGCTACCACTTCATACAGATCATTAGCTCACAATACCATTCTGGCTAAAATGAACAAAGCTCACAATACCATATACCAGAGAGCATGTGGAGCAACCAAAATTCTTATACACTGATGATGATAATGTGAATTGGTGCAACCACTTTAAAAACTGTCTGGCAGCATCTACCAAAATTAAACAAAAGCATATGTCAAGCATGATGACTCCTAGGTGTCTGGCTAGCAGGAAGGCATATATGCCTACACTGAAAGACACAAGAATGTTCATAGTAGCATTACTATAGCCCCAAACTGGAAACAAATCAAATGTCCATCAACAGTAAAATAAGTCAATAAACCGTGATATATTCAACCAATGGAATACTAAATACCAAGAATGAACAAAGTAGTGCTATATGTAACAACATTGACGAAATTCATAAATATAATGTTGGGCAAAAGAATTCAGACACAAAAGAATATGCACAGCATGCTTCTGCTTCTATAAAGTTCAAAAATAAGCAAACTAATGTACTGTGTTAAAAGTTCTATAAAGTTCAAAAATAAGCAAACTAATGTATTGTGTTAAAAGTTAGGTCAGTAGTACCTTTGGATGGCAGGGGCAATGATGGTGGGAGTTTAAGGGTGCTAGTAATTTGAGTGCTGGTTACATGTGTGTTCACTTTGTGAACATTCACTTAGCTGCACACTTACAATTTTGTACACATTTATAAATGTATATTAATACTTCAATAAAAAGTTTTAAAAAATCCTAAAAATCATAGTGACCAATTAGACATGTAGCAAGAGGAAAGAGCTAAGGATCTACCTAACATATTTGTCTTGTCTGAACTGGGTAAGATTATCATCTTATAAACCAAAATACAAAATATAAGATGAGGCAAAAATGGAAGGGAGCAGAGGAGGGGGTTGGTGTTGAGACAAGGATAATGATTTCTGTTTAACTTGAAGGTTCTTATAGCAAATCCAGGTGGAAATATCTAATAGTAATTTGGAAACACAGATTTCAAGATCAAGAAATACATAGAGGTCATAAGATACAGATTTGTGTGAGTCAGTGAGGTTTGTAGAGGTAACATTGGGTTCATGAAATGGATGAATCACCCAAGGAGTTATGTATGGAGTAAGAGGTAAGAATCATTGATGATCAGTATCCAGTACTGTCAAGGATTTCATTTTACTTGGATCCACAACTAACACCCACAGAAGCAGCAGTCAAGAAATCAAATGACACACTGCATTGGGCAAATCTGCTGCAAAAGACCTCTTTGAAGTGTTAAAAAAAAAAAAAAAAAAAAGGAGGCAAAGATGTCACTTTAAGGACTAAGGTGCACCTAATCCAAGCTATGGTGTTTTCAGTTGCCTCATATGCATGTGAAAGCTGGTAAAGGAATAAGGAAGACTGAAGAAGAATTGACACCTTTGTATTATGGCGTTGGCGAGGCATGTTGAATACACCACGGACTGCCAAAAGAATGAACAGATCTGTCTTGGAAAAAGTACTGCCAGAATGCTTCTTAGAAGCAAGGATGGTGAGATTTTGTCTCACATACTTTGGACATGTTATCAGGAGAGATCAGTCCCTGGAGAAGAACATCTTGCTTGGGAAAGTAGAGGGTCAATAAAGAAGAAGAAGACCCTCAATGAGATGGACTGACACGGTGGCTGCAACAATGGGCTCAAGCATAGCAAAGACTGTGAGGATGGCACAGGACTGGGCAGTGTTTCATTGTTGTACATAGGGTCACTGTGAAGTCAACAACAACCTAGTACATAGGAGGGCTTGTTCGTAAAACAAAACAAACTATGAACTAGGACCCTTTATTTCTTACAGTCCTATGGGTTGACTTGACCCTACAAAAAAGTAAGTTGAATTAAGAAAGAAAAGCATTTCATCTTTAATACAACTACACAAAGAAAGTTGGGAACAAAATAAATAAATAAATAGAAAGCCAAAATCTATGCCTGAGACCCTTGACCAGTTGATATAACCTTTCCCATTTCTTTTCAATGCTGGTGGCTATGATCAATGATCCTTATCAGATCCTGCAAGACTAGCAGAGGGTAGGTTTTCTAGTTGTGGGAGCATAAAGTTTAGCTTATAAACAGTTTGCTGCTCCAAGGCAGCAAGAGATTTATGTCTCCCTAAAGAAGGCCTTAAAAAAAGCCAGTCTTCAACTCTGTCAAAAATGTGCTGAGTTGGCTCATCAGAGGAACGAGGCCAAAGAAAGGTCATTTCAGGCCCTTTGCTGATGCCTGAGAATGAAGTCCTAATGCTGAGCATGTCAGTGCTACAGTCTTGGAATCAATTACAGAGTCAGAGATTAAAATAAATAAATAAAAAATAAGGTCTATAAGGGGATAAAAAAAACATCCAAAAGTTTTGAACACCCAGTTTTAATATCATGTAATAGAATTATAGAAAGAAGGAAGAAATCAACAAGTCCTCATCGTCCATATTAATTTATTAAACTGCTCATCTTTACATCTTGGTGAATCTCAAAAGTAGAGATCAACAAGCTACAAAAAAGGGAATCTCAATTCTAAAGTGCTCCAGAAATAGGAATTATAACATCTCCTCTAACCCTTCTAAATGCTTCATTTTCAGTTTTATACCCATTATTCCTACCATTGGGTCAATGGCCCAGTGACAGAACTTGTATCACTCAACACATATGAACTATCTGTTCTTTGAACTTATTGAGAAATTATTTTTCACTGTTATACTATACGTAAGTTGAAGACCTCTTCAGAGGACGATTCTGTGTTGAATTAAAGAACCCTCAACAGTTTTAATTCAAACATACAGAACGTCCACAGGCTGCCTAAACCCTATGCAAGTTATTTCTGTCGAAGTAAAATTTGTCAAACCATCAAATTGGTTGTTTTATTTAATCTAGACAGCGCTGGCCAAAGAGAAACAGGGTAATGTTTGGAAAGACTGATCAACTCAGAATTCACTCTTAACCACAAGTTAACCCATTCCTGGCTTTGCCACTAATGTCATAAATTGATTGTGTGAATATAGGTAGGATATTAAGCCTATCTAGTCTTCAGTTTCATCATCTGTAAAATGTGTGGGTTGGCACTGAAGTCCTTGAAGATTTCTTCTAGCTCTAACATTCTATTAATGATTGAATCTTTCACTTTTTAATTCAATATTTTTATCTCATGCAGAGTATTAAATACTCAGTTTGGCTATGTAATAAATCCTGGAGCAATATAAAAAGAATATCACTTCATAGTTTTATAATAGTATAAGTGTATAATTGCATAATATATCAGTGGATTAAAGCACCAATTCCTTACTAGAAGGTAGCTCTCTCCTTCATTGACTTTTTCCACAAACAATGAAGGAGAGAGCTACCTATGGATTTCATGTTTCATCTAATAGTAGTTGAGAAGTCAAAAGATAAGATTCACCACTAACTTCTAATCGTTCTCTTTCAATCTCTATGAGACTCAGTTTCCTCATTTGTATAGTTGGGATAATCATAATCAACTTCAAAGATTGACAGGAAAATTAGATGAAACAAGGTAAGTGCTTATATTTTGTCAGAAATTTTCCAGGAACCATAATTGATTTTGCCGCTAAGTCTACTGAGTTCGCAATTTCTTAACATTTTTCCTAATGACCAGAAATAAAACAAGTTGCTGCTAAAATCATCTAAATTCCAACAGGCCAGTTAATGGAAGAGAAGCAGAGCTAAGGCATATAAGGTTCATATGGGCTATATTATCAGTTTCAGTTTGAGACAAAACCCTCAACTGCCATGTACCCCCATACTCTTCTTTTAGGTTCATGTCTTAGGCTGAGTTTTCCAAAGAAGCAAAATCAGTGAAGTGTATATCTACACATATATATCCATATATATATATACATATATATATGTACAAATATATAGAGAAAGAGAGAGAGAGAGATTCATCTCAAGGAAATGGCTCATGCAGTTGTAGAGGCTGGCAAGTTCCAAGTCCATGGGTCAGGCATCAGGCTGGAAGCTTCTCCTGACTCACTTAGCTTAGCTGCAGGGGCTGATGAACCCAAGATCTGTACACATCACAGCAGGCCACTGGCTCAAGTCCCAAGAATCAGAGGTCAGATGACAAGTCGGATGCAGGCTCCAGAGTGAGCAAAAGCCAGCGAGCTTTGCAAGAATGTCCATATATACTGGATACAGGCCACATCCCCTAGGAAACTCCACTTACAATTGATTGGCTGATCATATCAGATCACATCATAAAGGTATATACATTATATTGCAAAATGCAGGATAATTATATCATTATATAACTGCCAAATTACATCATTACATAACTGCCAAATCACTGAAAATCATAGCCCAGCCAAGTTGACACAAAACATTAACCATCACAGTACATGAAATAAAGACAACTTTCCTGATGAACACATACTTTCCTTGAAAGTTTCAGATCAGGATCTAAAGACTAGTTAATATCTCAACACTTCAGAATTCACCTATTCCATAGAGACTGGTGTTCCTTATCAGGGCATTTTGTACAGGGCAATTATTCACTGTGTAGGGTTGCTCTATTGACTATGCAAAGGCATTCGACTATGTGGAACATAACAAATTATGGATAACATTACGAAGAATAGGAATTCCAGAACACTTAATTGTGCTTATGCGGAACCTGAACATAGACCAAGAGGCAGTCAGTTAAACACAACCAGGGTATACTACATGGTTTAAAGTCAGAAAAGGTGTGTGTCAGGGCTGTATCTTTTCACCATACTTATTCAATCTGTATGCTGAGCAAATGATCCGAGAAGCTAGACTATATGAAGAAGAATCTGGTATCAGGATTGGAGTAAGACTCATTAACAGCCTTCCATATGCAGTTGACACAACCTTGCTGAAAGTGAAGAGGACTTGAAGTACTCAGTGATGAAGATAAAAGATTACAGCCTTCAGTATGGATTACACCTCATCATAAAGAAAACAAAAATCCTCACAATTGGACCAATAAGCAACATCATGATAAACAGAGAAAAGATTAAAGTTGTCAAGGATTTCATTTTACTTGGATCCACAATCAACTCCCATGGAACAGCACTCAAGAAATCAAATGACACATCACATTGAGCAAATGTGCTACAAAAGACCTCTTCAGATGTTAAGATCAAAGATGTCACTTTGAGGACTAAGGTGCTCTTGACCCAAGCCATGGTGTTCTCAATAGCATCATATGCATGCAAAAGCTGGACAATGAATAAACAAGACCGAAGAAGAACTGATGCCTTTTAATTATGCTGTTGGCGAAGAATACTGAATATACCATGGATTGGCAGGAGAATGAACAAATCTGTCTTGGAACGAGTACAGCCAGAATGCTCCTTAGAAGCAAGGATGGCGAGACTTCATCTCACATACTTTGGACATGTTATCAGGAGGGACCAGTCCCTGGAGAAGGACATCATTGGTAAAATAGAGAGTCAGGGAAAAAGAGCAAAACTCCCAACAAGATGGACTGACACGGTGGCTGCAACAATGGGCTCAAGCATAACAACGATTGTGAGGATGGCGCAGGACTGGGCAGTGTTTTGTTCTGTTGTACCTGGGGTCCCTATGAGTCGGTACTGGCTTGATGGCACCTAACAACAACCAACAGGGTTGCCTTGCGTATTACAGGACTTTAGAGGATTCGCTACTCCTTCTCACTATATTTGCGGGCCGAGTACAAAACGAAAATGCAGGACTCCTTGTTCAAAACTTATTAAGAATTTCAAGATGACAACAGCAGAGAATTAAACCAAGCATAGGCTCTTCTGAGCATGGGTCTGTGAAACTGATCTTGTGTGGGAGGACCCTCTTGGTCAATGTAACCACAAAAAAAGCTGCTCTCCTCTGTCCTGCATTGCCAAGTGGCTCCTTTAAGAACATCTTAGTCTAAGCTATTGTTTGATAGATAAGGAGACTAAGGCCGACTTTATGAAAATTGCCCAAAGTCATGTTGGTAGGAAAATGCAAATACAGGATTGAATCCATGTTTTCTGACTTCAATTTTAGTCTTTTTTTTTTTTTAATAAAAGCTTTATTTATATGTAATTAACATACAATAAAATTCACTATTTTAAAGTATATATTCAAACTTGTTTGTATATTCACAGAATTATGCAGCCATCACCACAATCAATCTGAGAACATTTTTATCCACCCCAAAACATATCCCATACTCATTAATATTCACTCCCCATTCTTCCCCTCCATCCCCTCAACCATAGGCAACCACTAATTTTCCTTATATCTCTATGGATTTGCCTTTTCTAGATATTTCATATAAGTGCAATAATATAATATCTAATCTTTTGTAACTGAGTTCTTTCACTTAGCATAATGTTTTCAAGGTTTACCTTGTTGTATGCGTGTAATCAGTACTTCATTTCTTTTTATTGCCAATGAATATCCCAGTGCATGGATATACTACATTTTATTTATCCATTCATCAGTTGATGGACATTGAGATTGTTTCTACTTTTTGGCTATTTTGAATAATGCTGCTTTGAAGATTCATGCATAAGTTCTTTCTGTGGATATATGTTTTCATTGCCCTTGAGTATATATCTATGAGTGGAATTGTGCCATAACAGTTAAGTGCTTGGCTGTTAACGAAAAAGTAGGTGGTTCAAACCCACCAGCAGCTCTGTGGAGAAAGCCCTGGAGATTTGTTCCCATAAAGATTACAGCCTAGGAAACCCTATGGGGCAGTTCTACTCTATCATATAGGGCCATCATGAGTCAGAATTAACTTGATGGCACATGACAACAACATGGTAGTTTTAATGTTTAATTGTTTGAGAAACTGTCAGACTGTTTCCAAAGCTGTGTCACCATTTATATTCCCAACAGCAGTATGAGGGTTCCAGTTCCTCCACATGCTTGCCTGCAGTTGTTATTGTCTGTCTTTCAGATTACAGCCATTGTAGTGGGTCTGAGGTGGTATCTCATTGTGGTTTTGATTCGCATTTCCCTGATGGTTAATAATGGTGAGCATGTGCTTATTGGCCATTTGTATATCTTCTTTGGAGAAATGTCTATCTAGATCCTTTGTCCACTTTTTAACTGGGTTCATCACTTTTTTATTACTGAGTTGCTAGAGTTCTTTATATTTTCTGGATACAAGTCCCTTATCGGACATATGATTTGCAAAATTTTCTCCCATTCTGTAGTTTGTCTTTTCACTTTCTAAATAGTGTTCTTTGAAACGCAAAAGCTTTTCGTTTTGTTGAAGTCCAATTTTTTTTTTTTTCTTTTCTTGCTGATGATTTTTTGGGTCATATTCAAGAAACCATTGCTTAATCCAAGGTCATGCAGAGATACACCTGTATTTCCAAAGTCATGAAGATTTACACCTATGTTTGCTGACTTTGCTGAACTATTTTAATAAGTTTATCCCTCCCCTCCCTACACACACACAGTGTGAAGCCTCTGCCATTGCTCCTTAGAGGATGCAGCCTTGGAAATGAGCACAGTCACACTGGGGTGACAGTGATTTTAGAAGGGCATTCTTTGACTCTTTCCCTAATCTCTCTTTTAAGGTTTCTGCCCCTCTTGGCATCACACTCAGCTGTTAGTATCCACTAATTGCTGACTGATTCCTCTATTGTTTTTGAAAATTGCCTTAGAGTATAAATTATTTCACATTCTGATACAATTAAATTCAGGCAGGGGTAGTTTTTAAGGGTAGCCTTTAAGGTTTATTCTGAACCCAGGAAAGATCTTTTTAGCTGTCTCTTTTCCTGGTTTTGTCTGGTAAACTTGTTTCTTCCACTTAGCTAGTTGCTCTCATAGAATTACCAGCCTCCTCTTAATCGTTTACCACCAAAATCTCCATTGTTTAACAAAGCGCCTTGTCTTAGTCATCCAGTGCTGCTATAACAGAAACACCACAAGTGGATGGTTTTAATGAAGAGAAGTTTATTTCCTCACAGTTAAAGTAGGCTAAAAGTCCAAATTCAGGGTGTCAGCTCCAGGGGAAGCCTTTTTCTCTCTGTCGGCTTTCTTCTTTTCAGTGTTCCCCCGGACCAGGAGCTTCTCTGTGCAGGCACCCCGGTCTAAAGGACGTGCTCTGCTCCCGGCACTGCTTTCTTGATGGTATGAGGTCCCCCTGTCTCACTGCTCACTTCTGTCTTTTATATCTCAAGAGACTGCCTCAGGACACAATCCAGTCTTGTAGATCAGGTCCTGCCTTACTAACACAACTGCCACCCATCCTCCCTCGTTAGCATCATAGAGGCAGGTTTACAACATACAGGAAAATCACACAGTCAGGAATCATGGCCTAGCCAAATTGATACACACATTTTTTTGGGGACATAATTCAAACCATGACATGCCTTTAGCCTTGAACTTTCCCACACTGTTTCCAACAAAGTCAGTTCCTCTGGGGAGAGCTTCAGAGCTCCTCAAGTGTGGGAGTTGGGTAGAGAAAAGGAGCCCTCAACCTCTTGTCTGCACTCACCAGGAATTTGGCCTCTGCAACTTGGAGTTGGAGAGAATGAGAAATGCTGGCTACCTGTCCCTCTTGGTGAGATACCTTGTCCCTTGACTGGGAGCTGAAGGGAAAGGAAGCTCCTTCTTCTTGGCCACACCTGCCAGGAGTGGAGCTTCCATCAAACTGAGCTGGAGAGGAGAGGGATGGAATTGGTCCTGGCTCAAATGCCATAGACTCTCGCGGTTCTTTTTGAGTTATAGTAGTTTGTTTGTTTGTTTGTTTTTTAAATAAATGTTTCCTTCTTTGCTGTATGTCCATGAGACAATTTACAGAGATTTTAAATAGTTGGGTTTTCCCCCCCATAATCTTTATCAGTCATGCTTATTTCTCTGGGGAGCGGGTGGCAGAGCTCCTCATGCTGCCATTCCAAAAACGGTTGTCTCTCCTTTTTTTTTTTTTTAATCCTCCCTCCTCCCACTGTTTTGATGAATTTGGATTTCTGATGGTGAACAAAGAGAATATGTTATGGGTGCTATCATCCAACAGAGTAGGTGACTGTTATGGATTGAATTGTGTCCCCCCAACATATGTGTTGGAATACTAACCCCTCTACCTATGGATGTAACCCCATTTGGGAATAGGGTTTTTCTTTGTTATGTTAATGAGGCCATATCAGTGTAGGGTGTGTTTTAAGCTGATCATTTTTGAGATTCAGCACAGAAGCAAGAAAGCACAGATGGAGGAACACAGATGCTATCATACATGAAGATCACCAAGGAACTGAGAAACAGAAGCTGAAAAGAGACAAGGACCTTCTCCCCAGAGCCAACAGAGAGAAAGCCTTCCTCTAGAACTGGTGCCCTGAATTCAGACTTCTAGCCTCCTAAACTGTGAGAAAATGAATTTCTGTTCCTTAAAGCCACCCTCTTGTAGTGTTTGTTATAGCAGCACTAGAAATAACTAAGACAGCAACTCTTTTTTTTTTTAATTTTAAAATTAAACTTATCATAGAACAGGAGAAAACCTGTTCTGTGATAAATTTAATTTTAAAATCCCTGCAGTTCTTTCCAAATACACGCCTTACTTAAAGGATAGCTATTGTCAGAAGTATATATGATTAAAAACTAGTAAAAGCAACTAAACTGACTAATTACAAACTCCCTGCTGAATCATCTCTCATTTGAAAAAAAAAAAAATGTGTTCTTTGTGGTAACTTTATCTTTCCTGGTCTACGCAAGATCATAACTTTCTCTGAGGCAATTCAGAAAAGGCACAGTCTACTCTATTTGAAAGCGCACAATACCTTAAATAAAACAGAATATCCCCCAACGCTCCCCTGAAAGGGGTCGGCAATTATTAATGAAAAGCAAGCCTCAAAAGTTGCCAGTCAGAGATTAAAAGACATTTTTTCCAGAACAGTCTCACTCTCTCAAATAAAAGAGATGAAGAAGGAAATTAAATTCTTAAAGAAATAAATTTTGATTCAAGTGAGAAATCACACTAAGAAGCTAATTGAAGGGAGATGAAATTAATTTTGGTGACATTTATTCTATTTAGCAAAAATGGTGACAAAACATATAGTAGCTCTGTTAGCCAGAGATAAGAGGCGAGTAATTTAAGGCTGGGCATAGCTAGAGTCTACAGCGATTTAATCCTGCTGCTACACATCCCTTGTGACCTATCATTAAAGGTTTAAAGTAAAACTGACAATTATTATTAGCAAGTAATTGGATTTTGGAGATTCAGTATAAAGTTAGGATAATTTAAATGGCTGTTGACGTTGGAAAGATTATGTAAACACTCTGAATCAGCTGAATTTATCAATTTATTTAGTCTTATAAAACCAAGCACATCACCAACACCAGGAAACCAGCAAAAGGGGTAGTGACTTTCTCGGAATTGTCTTCAGGGAACCGGCAAAGCTTGCGCTCTGATTTTCTGAAGGTAGCATCCACACTTGCATGCCAAATTTCTGTTAGGAAACCAAAACCAAACCCACTGCCATCGACCCTATAGGACAGAGAACTCCCCCATAGGGTTTCCAAGGCTGTAAATCTTTACGGAAGCAGACTACCACATCTTCTTTCTCCTGTGGAGCGGCTGGTGGGTTCAAACCACCAACCTTTTGGTTAGCAGCTAAGCCTTTTAATCACTGTGCCACCAGGGCTCCTTTCTATTAGGAAAGCAGATGTCAAACACCCTGTTCAGAACCCTCCAGACCTTTATCCTCCACAGAGGACGAGAGAAGGATACATGCCTCTCCTTTTCTGATTTTCAGAAAATCTGAAAGTCAGGGCACCCCAGGAGAAAAAGAAAAATGTCACAGTCCAATATTTTATGATATGGATTTTTTAATTATGAAGGCTGAAATTCAGAAACTAAAGATGAAAAGAAAAACACACACACATAACTGACATTATAGATTTATAGTAATGTCCTCTGGCCACAGTAATTCCCACAAGGCTACACTCCATAAATACTGATAAAAACCCTGCCTGCTCCATTGTCCAACCATAAGCACCAAACAAAACTAGATTATTTAGGGAAATGCTTTACAAAATTAGTTCTCTTAAGAATGCAATTGCATTAAAATCAGTAACAACATGGGTGTCTCCGCCAACTGAAGCAGATGTTACTGTTAATAGTTTCCTCACCTTTCAACGCTTTCTTAAAGGGTAGATTTAGTTTCATTCTGAAATAATTATATTCCCATTCCTATTACTCATATTCAGTGGATACTATTTAAACCCTTCCCTTGACCCAACCTTTTAGGACAGTATACTCTCACCCTACCTTATTCCAGAACAGAATAAAATATACAAAGTTTATGTTTTCTGTTGCTTAGAACAAGTCAGTTTTTACCTTAAAAATACCCATACTCTTTGATTTAGTAATTCCACTTCTAAAATTTAATCCTGAAGGATTAATTAAGGATGTGTGCTTAGATTAAGAGGCTACTGTACTGTTTAAATTAAAAAATACACAAACGAAAAACATCTAATGGACCAATAAGCAACATCATGGTAAACTGAGAAAATACTGAAGTTGTCAAGGATTTCATTTTACTTGGATCCACAATCAACACCCATGGAAGCAGCAGTCACGAAATCAAACGACACATTATATTGGGCAAATCTGCTGCAAAAGACCTCTTTAAAGTGTTAAAAAGCAAAGAAATTTCTTTAAGCACTAAGGTGTGCCTGACCCAAGCCATGGTGTTTTCAATCACTTTATATGCATGTGAAAACTGGACAATGAATAAGGAAGACCTAAGAAAAATTGATGGCTTTGAATTATGACATTGACAAAGAATACTGAATATACCACAGACTCCAGAAGAACCAACGAATCTGTCTTGGAAGAAGTACAGCCAGAGTGCTCCTTAGAAGCAAGGATGGCAAGACTTTGTCTCATGTACTTTGGACATATTATCAGGAGGGACCAGTCTCTGGAGAAGGACATCATGCTTAGTAAAGTAGAGGG
Source organism: Trichechus manatus latirostris (assembly GCF_000243295.1). Classification (NCBI taxonomy): domain Eukaryota; kingdom Metazoa; phylum Chordata; class Mammalia; order Sirenia; family Trichechidae; genus Trichechus; species Trichechus manatus. The sequence continues at coordinate 3,819,633 of NW_004444042.1, forward strand.
TCAGCCAAAAAGAGGAAGACTCTCAAAGAGATGGATTGACACAGTGGCTGCAACAGTGAACTCAAATATAGCAATGATTTTGAGGATGGCGTAGGACCCGGCAGCTGTACATAGCGTTGCTATGAGTTGGAACTGACTCTATGGCACCTAACAAAAACAACAACAATGGCTAAAAAAAAAGAAGTTTCTTAAGTAAACTATGGTACCTTCCTATGATGGGATACACTATGTAGTCATCAGAATTCATGCTCTAGAATGTTTTCACGATATGTTGCCAAGTAATAAAAGCAAGACTATAGAGTAGGATACAATTAAAAAAAAAAAAAGTTGAAGGAACGTGTGCTGGTTATTCAGTCATTGTCTCTAAACTCCAATCCATCCTTTAAAAATATGCTCTGTAATGCTGGGGCTGCGATTTGCAGATTACGTTTCCCCTTTGCTAGTGGACTCTTGTTAAGTTCTGCCTATAGGGGACACTAAAGTGAGACTAAAAGGCTGAAGGAAGGAGAAAGGACATGTTCCCCTGTTTTCTCAATGCTCCTCGCAGGTGCACCCTAGCAAAAGCCCTTTACTCAGTAGGGGCCACCAGTTCTAGTCTCCGCTTTTTCCCATGTTTCCAGAACCAGTCTCACTGTACACTCTCATAGATGTCAGCACTAGCCGTTAACACCCCCTCCTGGGTCCCAGTTCTGCAAAGCCCTTCCTCTAAGTTCCTAGGGTCTAATAACTCCAACCTCTTCCTTTTATTCCTCTAGCCATAACAGTGGGGTAGCTGCTTCTTACAGTTTCTACCTCAGTTATATCAATGTTCCCTACTTACATTTTTAGTCTTCTAATACCCATTGAACAAATTCCTATATTAAATTATCTCTGTTGAAATAACTGGAATGTTAGTGTCCAGAGTGTCCCAGGAAATAGACCCTCAGAGATGGGATTCAGGGATTGTTTTGGACCTGTTCTTGGCCTGCCTCCATCATTGACAGTGCATCAAGATTAATCAAACCATCATTGTGGTTGACTGTGCTTACTGTACCAACTATCTTGGGGGCACAAATGGCTGCTGCGCTTAGACATTAAGGCAGTAACGATGGCTGCAAGGACTGTGCAGATGGAGGATGCCTCTTGGTGCACTGGAGTACTTACAGAAAGAAAATGACACATTCAGGTCTTAAAATTACAGCTCAAGTCACAAGAGAACCAGAAAGCCTCTATAGCAGCCCTTGATGAATCTCATTTCTTGGATCTCATGTTCCCTAGTTGCAAATGTTCCTACTGACCCCAAAGCTTAGTATCATAGGAGTGGTATCATAGGACTTGACCATTGGAGTGCTTGAGATAACAGGGGAAAAGAAAAAAAACAAAACAAAACATGAAGACAGACATTATCTATTACCCAGGAAATAGAAATTAAAATTACGTTCTAATTGCCAACTGCATTCAAAAATCAAATGAGGACAGAGGCAAGCATGAAAGTATGTTTATTTGTAAATTTAGTTTGTGTTCTGGGACTCTGACCTCAAGGCCATTGAGATGCCACAGCTTGGTTTCTTTTTCCGTGTATCTTTCACGTAAATGGTGTCATGGATTGACTTGCGTCCCACCAAAATGTGTGTCAACTTGGCTAAGCCATGATTTCCAGTATTGTGTGGTTGTCCTCCATTTAGTAATCTGATGTAATTTTCTTATATGTTGTAAATCCTAATCTCTGCTTGTGGTAAATGAGGCAAGAATTGTTGTTGTTGTTGTTAGGTGCTGTCGAGTCAGTTCCAAATCATAGTGACCCTATGTACAACAGAACAAAACACTGCCCGGTCCTGTGCCATCCTCATGATCACTGTTATGCTTAAGCCCATTGTTGCAGCTACTGTGTCAATCCATCTCGTTGAGAGCCTTCCTCTTCTTCGCTGACTCTCTACTTTCCCAAGCATGATTTCCTTCTCCAGGGACTGATCCCTCCTGATAACATGTCCAAAGTAGGTGAGACGTAGTCTCGTCATCCTTGCTTCTAAGCAGCACTCTGGTTGTACTTCTTCCAAGACCGATTTATTTGTTCTTTTGGCAGTCCATGGTATATTCAATATTCCTCACCAACACCATAATTTCAAGGCATCAATTCTTCTTCTGTCTTTATCATTCATTGTCTAGTTTTCACATGCATATGAGGCAATTGAAAACATCATGGCTTGTGTCAGGCACACCTTAGGCTTCAAGGTGACATCTTTCCTTTTTAAAACTTTAAAGAGGTCTTTTGCAGCAGATTTGCCCAACACAATGCGTCATTTGATTTCTTGACTGCTGCTTCCATGGGTATGACTGTGGATCCAAGTAAAATGAAATCTTTGACAACTTCAATGTTTTCTCCATTTATCATGATGTAGCAACATTGGTCCAGTTGTGAGGATTTTTGTCGTCTTTATGTTGAGCAAAATTAGAGTATGTTAAAGAGGATTAGGCTGGGATACAATACCCTTACTCAAGTCACAGGCCTGATGGGATTTAACGGGGGTTTCCCTGGGGTATGGCCTGCATCACCTTTTATCTTACAAGGAATAAAAGGATAGAGAAGTGAGAAGAGAGATGGGGACTTCCTACAGCCAAGAAAGCAGAGTGGGAACACAGCGTATCATTTGGACCCAGAGAAGCTGTGCTGAGAAGCTCCTAGACCAGGGGAAGATTGATAACAAGGACCTTCTCCCAGAGCCCACAAAGAAAGAAAGCCTTCCCCTGGAGCTGACACCCTGAATGTGGACTTCTAGCCTCCTAGACTGTGAGAGAATAAATTTCTGTTTGTTAAATCCATCCACTTGTGGTATTTCTGTTATAGAAGCACTAGATAACTAAGATAAATGGTAATATAATAAATATTTGCTCAATATAAATGTATCAATTAGTCACTGTGATAGTGGGAACATTCTAGCCTTGACTGACCAGTCACCAAGAGTTCTTGTCTGCCAAAATATAGACTTATCTCAATCCTGTCCATCCTCTCATTTTGACCTTCAGATTAGTTTTATATGTATGGTATCTGTACTGTTATCTGCTTCTTTTGTGATAACCTATCTACATAACCACAAATCATCTTGAAACAGAGGAGAGAGGAGCTTAAGTCAAACAGCATATCATGTATCCCATTTTCTGTCTGTGCTGCATGTGCTCCAAGAGACGAGCATATAAGCATGCACATGTATACGGGTACACACAGATGCACACATATTACCTAGTATGATAATGAAGGAATGAGGGAAGCTTGCATAATGGAAAACCATGGATTATCTGGAAGCCTTATTTTGTTTCAGATTTCTAACTCAATAAATGTTTCAGACAGGGCTGCTCATTGAGAAATTATGGAAGCATTTGAGTTTACTTCTTCTGCTCTTTAATTTTGCTCAAAGAAGCAGGCAACAGTATGGTCAACATATGAGCTTAAAGAGAAAGAAGTAGCAGTTGGAAAGATGACCCAGGTGTGTGAGGACAAATGAATGGTCCTTCACTAAATTGTTTAGTTGGGTGAATTCTGCCACTGAAATTTACTCAACTGCCCTAGCCACTCTTTTATCTGGGAACTCATCTCTATTTTGGAGTGTTTGTCCTAAGTCTCTTGTCTGTTGTAGGCAGGCTGATAAAGTACCTAAGCATTCTAATCTCTCACCACTTGTTCACTTATACCTTACACTTGCAGTTCCCAACACCCCAGATTCTCTTGAGTGTGTAACATTATAAACGCTAATCTTTCTCCCTGGAATACCCTTCCTTGCCATCTTCACCCAGAACCAATTCCTATTCCTCCTTCAAGATTCAGCATGGACATAATTTCTTCCAGGAAGCTATTCCTACTTTTCCTCCATTCTCCTCCCAAGTCAAAGGTGTTTCCTCCACATACAACCTATGCGCATCTCCATCATAGCCCTTATATACAAATTGACTCATTGTCTGTCTGCACGCCTATTTCTTCCAGCACACTATGGACTCTTTGGAGCTGGAAATGGTCATAACCATCTTGTAGCACCCTCCCCACCCCCACCCCCCACTGTTAGTAGCATGGCAGGTACACAGTGCTTAATCAATGCTTGTTAAGGACTATATGCCAGGACTCCTAAGGTGAACTTTACAAGATGCTGATAGACCAACGGAGAAGAAAAAAACCCACACAGCCTCTTTGAGGAGGCAGAAGAAGGCCTCACATTATTTTATGTGCTTTCTTCGCTGTGAAGGAGAGGAACCCTCCTACCTACCATTTGCCAAAATATAAAGACTACCTATGCCAACTCTGAAACGTGCTAAAGCCGAGTTACTCAGGAAAATGCCCCAAATATTAAAAGATACACTTCTTTATTCGTTGAATATTGATTTGCACCTACTGTGTGTTAGGCACTGGGCTAGTTCTGAAGCTACAGTGGAGAACAAGTTAGACGAGATTCCACCTCTTATGGAGCTTACATTCTAGAACTGCCTCATAGGGTTTCCAAGAAGTGGCTGGTGGATTTAAACTGCCAACGTTTTGGTTAGCAGCCTGACCTCTTAACCACTACACCATCAGGGCCCCCTCGCTGTAGAAATAGATAATAAATAAGCACACAAACATATAAACAAGATAATTTTAGTTAGTGACATAGGCTATTGTAGAGAGTTAAATGGTGAGGCAGGAGAGAGTGAGTGGGGTGAATATCTGGCTGTCCTTCCTTCTCAGACTCCACTTCTGCTCCTCTGAAGCCTTCCCCCATCTCTGAGAGCAAGCAACCCTCTTTTCTGGGTCTCTGAGGCTCACTCACCCATCTGCTCAAATACTCCAAAAGTGTGCAGTGAACACGGTGCTGCTTTGCCCTGGAAGAAGTAAATTACAAAGCTAGCCTGTCGTCACATTGAATCCTGTTACCTATCCACCTGCTCGTGTAGGGGAGTCTATAGCCTCCAATCGGGGCCCCACAAGTTCCTGGTGGTAACCGAAGCACCCCATAAACTTTGGCAGCAGGAAGCAGTCCTCTCAGAATGATAGCTTGCCTTTTGATTTATTGTCATTTCCCCTTCCTGCTTTCCAACAAAATCCATAGGTCCCACTTGCATCTCATTTCACTGTTGTTGGCTGTTTTCCCCTGGGGTGGCATTCAACCTACAATTATAGCATTTAAGGTTGTGGTTTCAGGTTTTCTGGCTCTGGCAGCTCAAGGGATCGTGCATAAGTCTGCTTGGATATGGAGAACTGCTGACCAGAGGAGAAGGGTGGTTTAGAGACAGGTCTGTTCCCCATCCAAGAGCCTTCCCTAGGCTGCAGATGGGCACACGGAGGTACCCAGCAGACTAGTAACAAATCAACCTTAAGAGATCCTTTAAGAGGCCCCGAACTAATAACTTGCCAGCATTATCCATTGCAGCTCTGTGTGCTGTCTTGGTTGGGTGGAAGGAATGAGGCAGTTGGAGGCTTACTGAGTGCAACGCTTGCACAGTGGAACAGCGGGAAGTGATTTAGCAGCCGCACAGGTGTTTTCTTTAATTATGCAGTATCAGGAACACTTGCTGAGCTCAACAACCCCCACTGTTCCCGGTCTGCTTTCCCAGTTGTCCAGGGCAGGATGCACCAAATAAATGGAGAAGGCTGTTGTCTGGTTGAAGTGCTTCCTGGTGGCCAAGAGGCAGGGCCTCTCCTCACTTGTACTCCTGAAACTTGGCCTGCCTTGTACCTTGCAGGCAAGTCCAGGTAGGGGAGTCTCCACTCCACTCAGCTTGAGCAGAGACAGTGCGAGACACCAGAAGAACTGTGTCCAGGAAAGAATTGCAACTTTTCGTACTTGGAATTGGATATAGCTGAGATGTCTAGCTTAACTGCCAAACCCCAAAGCAGCTTGCAGTGAGAAAGGCATCCACGGACATTGCCAAAGAGGAAGTGGTTACGGAGGAAGAGGATGGATCCTCTGGACATTGGACCTCTAGACCTTTTCTACTGGAATCTTTTTATTATCTATTTCCATCATCTGGGGAAAAAAAAAAAAAAACCTGCTGCCCTCGAGTCAATTCCAACTCATAGCGACCCTACAGGACAGAGTAGAACTGCCCCATATGGTTTCCAAGGAACAGCTGGTGGATTTGAAAGCTGACCTTTCGTTTTGCAGTCCTGAAAGAGCAGGACTTAATACTACTCATTTTTTTCCCCCATATGGAGAAAATGTGGTGCAGATGTAGCTAAAACAATACCAAGTCAGGTCTCCTAATTCCCAGTACAGTCCTAAGAGACTCTTCTATAGTGCTCTTCAATCTTCAGTGTGCATAGGAATCTCCTAGGGGTTCTTTTTTTTTTAGTTTTTAAAAAATTGTACTTTAGATGAAGGTTTACAGAACAAGTAGTTTCTCATTAAACAGTCAGTATGCATACTGTTTTATTACATTGGTTAACAACACCATGACATGTCAACACTCTCCCTTCTTGACCTTGGAGGATCTTTTTTTTTTTTTTT
>NW_004444042.1:3827006-3857382 GCF_000243295.1 Trichechus manatus latirostris
CCCCTCCCATCCCTTGTAACCAACAAAGATTGTTTCTTTTTGTGTGTAAACTTTTTCATTAGTTTTTACAGTAGAGGTCTCATACAATATTTGTCCTTTTGTGATTGACTTATTTCACTCGGCATAATGTCCTCTAGTTTCATCCATGTTATGAGATGCTTCAAAGATTCATCATTGTTCTTTCTCGTTGCATAGTACTCCATCGTGTGTATGTACCATAGTTTGTTTATCCATTCATCTGTTGACGGGCATTTTGCTATTATGAACAATGCTGCAGTGAACATGGGTGTGCATATGTCTATTCGTGTGATGGCTCTTATTTCTCTAGGATATATTCCTAGGAGTGGGATTGCTGGATCATATGGTATTTCTATTTCTAGCTTTCTATGGAAGCACTGTATCATTTTCCAAAATGGTTGTATCATTATGCATTCCCACCAGCAGTGCATAAGAGTTCCCATCTCCCCGCAGCCTCTCCAACACTTGTTATTTCCAGTGTTTTTGATTTGTGCCAGTAATGCTGGGGTGAGATGGTATCTCATTGTGGTTTTAATTTGCAGTTTTCTAATCGCTAGTGATAGCGAGCATTTCCTCATGTGTCTGTCGGCCGCTTGAATGTCTTCTTTGGTGAAGTACCTGTTCATTTTCATTGCCCATTTTTTAATTGGATTATTTGTCTTTTTGTGGTAGAGGTGTTGAATTTTCTTGTAGATTTTAGAGATTAGACCTTTGTCTGACTTGTAATGCCTAAAAAATTCTTCCTAGTCTGTAGGTTCTCTTTTTACTCTTTTGGTGAAATTTTTGATGAGCATAAATGCTTAATTTTTAGAAGATTCCAGTTATCTAGCTTATCTTCTGGAGTTTGTGTGTTGTTGGTTATGGTTTATGTCCCGTTAATGCTGTGCATTAGGGCCTCTAGAGTTGATCCTATTTTTTCTTCAATGAACTTTATAGTTTTTGGCTTTATATTTATGTCTTTGATCCATTTTGAATTAGTTTTTGTGTATGGTGTGAGGTATGGGTCCTGTTTCATTTTTTTGCAGATGGACACCCAGTTTTTCCAGTGCCATTTGTGAAAAAGACTGTCTTTCCCCCATTTAATGGACTTTGGGCCCCTGTCAAAGATCAGGTGACCGTAGGTGGATGGATTTACACCTGGGTTCTCAATTCTGTTCCATTGGTCAATGTATCTGTCATTGTACCAGTACCAAGCTGTTTTGACTACCATAGCTGTATAGTAGGTTCTGAGGTCAGGTAGTGCTCCTACTTTTTTCTTCCTCTTCAATAGAGCTTTACTTATCTGGGGCTTCTTCCCGTTCCATATAAAGTTAATGATTAGTTTTTCCATCTCTTTAAAGAATGTTATTGGTGTTTGGAGTGGTACTGCATTGTATTCATAAATTGCTTTGGGTAGAATTATCATTTTCACAACATTGAGTCTACCTATCCATGAGCATGGTATGCTTTTCCATTTATGTAGATTCCTTTGGGTTTCTTGCAGTAGTGTTTTGTAGTTTTCTTCGTATAGGACTTTTACATTTCTGGCTAGATTTATTCCTAAGTATTTTATCTTTTTAGGGGCTATTATAAATGGTATTGTTTTCCTGATTTTCTTTTCATCGTTTTCTTTATTGGTGTATAGGGATCCAACTGATTTTTGTATGTTTTTCTTGTATCCTGCTACTCAGCTGAATCTTTCTATTAGTTCCAGTAGTTTTCTCGTGGAGTCTTTAGGGTTTTCTATGTATAGTATTGTATCATCTGCAAACAGGGACAGTTTAACTTCTTCATTACCAATTTGGATGCCCTTTATTTCTTTTTCTTCCCTTATTGCTTGAGCTAGGACTTTCAGCACAATGTTAAATATCCTAGGGGTTCTTGATAAAATGCAGATTCTGATTCAGAAGGTCTAAGGTGTTGCCTGAAAATATGCATTTCTAACAAGAGCCTAGGTGATTTTACATAGACCACGTTTTGAGTAGCAAGGAAAGCTCTTAACAGACAGCGCTTCTCAGAGGGCAGGAGCCTCCCTCAATAGCTTGGTGAGGATTCCTGACTCTCCTCATTCACCATCTCCCTCTCCTCTCTTAACCTCTCTAGCAAGAGCTTTACTTCACATCTATATATCCTTGCTGCATTCTCAAAACATGTTTATGGTTCTGGAATTAAGGCACTCTGCCAATGGGGAAGAATGCTTGCTGAGAAACAGCAAGTATGATACCAGGTCTGAACTTCCTGTGAATCATTCTGGAAGCAAGCTAATAAATGCACCAACAGGTTGGTGTGGAAATCTGGGTGCTCATATCCTACTTTCTGGCTAAGAAATAAGCTATATGGATATAGGACTGGTGTTTAGGTAGAGTTCATCAGCAGAGGGTCCACTTCCCATCAAGCAAAGATGGTTTAAGCTCAACAAGGGCTTGTCGCCATCTTAATTATGGAGACACTAGAGATGTTGCATTGAGCAGACCTTTGGTTTATAACTGACAGGCACAAACAAGCCCAATCCACATGTTGTGATGATGAGGAGATGAAGCTAAAACACGTGCTGGGCTCCCTTGCTGCTCTACACAGTCCGTGATCACCTCAACTATCTTTCCAGGAAAAGATATTTGCTACAACATGGTTATAAACAAAAGGCCTACTGTGCCTTTTGTGTTTTGTATTGTGCTTAGAACTGTTTTAAGCATGGATTCATTTAATTCTCAGAAGTCTGTGAAGAAGGTGTTCTTATCAGGGCTTTGAACTGGTTCTTTTAGGTTTGACTCCCTGCTAAGAATTCTCATTTCCCCCCATATATACTGAATCAGAATCTACATTTAAAGATATACTGAATCAGAATCTATACTTTAACAAGATGGGGATCTTGTTAAAAGATAAATTCTGATTCAGTATATCTGGGGTGGAAACGCAAATTCTCAGCAGAGGGTTGAACCAAAAAAAAACTGGTTCAAAGTCCTGGTTCTTATCCCTATTTTATAAAGGAATAAATGGGGGCTTGAAAAGATTAATTTCCCCAAGATCATTTAAGGCAAAAATATTAGAGCCAGGATGTGAATATTGGTTTGACTCTAAATATACTGCTTTCTGCAGTTGCTTTCTTTAAAAGTAAACGTTTAAAATATGCCCTCTTTACAGCAAGGAAGAAAAGGGGAGAGAAGGTAACTAGCTCTCCACAAACAGAGGGAAAGAACTTTCCTGTGGATTTTTGGAGAATGTGGAGAACAAGAGTGCTAGTGGTACCGCCAGCTCTTCCCATTCATCCTCCCAAGTTTCCCTGGTTAATGCCATTCTGATTACCCTTCTATGTTTCCACCCTGTGTCAGGCATCTTGGGAGATTCAAGAAAACTAGAGATTACACAGTTCCAACCATCACCACTTTTAAAAACTAGTTAGAGGTAAAGAATCTAAACACAGAAAACACCCAGAGGAATTAATAGTGGACAAGAAATACACATCTCTAATAATGTGCATTAATTAATAAGGAATGTGTAAAGTCCTGATCTCGGCTATATGCTGGCACCATCCGAAGAATTTTTAAAAATTGTCAAAGTTACCACAGAGGGTCTGATTTAACTCATATCAGGCAGTAGTCCTCAAGTGTGATCTCAGGCTACCAGTATTAGCATTAACTTGTTAGAAATACAAATTATCGCATCCTGGACCTCCTGACACAGAAATTTTGGGGGTGGGGCCACTAATCTGTGTTTTAACAAGCCTTCAGGTGATTCAGATGCAGGTTAAAGTTTTTGAAGCACTGACAGAGGGTGTAGCTTGGAAATTGGGTTTTTAAAGTTCTACAGGTGATTCTAATATGCAGCAAAGTTTTACAGATACTGAAATAGAAGACATTAAAGACACTTTTAAGAGAGAAGATCCATGTCACAGTTTTGTTGTTGCTGTTAGCTGCCATGTAGTCAGCCCTTGATTCATGGTGACCTCATGCACAATGGGATTGGATCGTTGTGATTCATAGGGTTTTCTTTGGCTGATTTTTGTAAGTAGATTATCAGGCCTTTCTTCCTAGTCTGTCTTAGTTTGGAAGTTCTGCTGAAACCTGTTCAGCATCAAAGCAATATACAATCCTCCACTGACAGATGGGTGGTGGCTACACTTGAGATTTATTGGCTAGGAATAAAACCCAGGTGTCTCGCTTGGAAGTTAAGAATTCTACTACTGAATCAACAGTGCCCTACCCCCACCCCACCTCACATCACAGACTAATGGCTAAATAAGGGGTAAATTATGGAGGGTTTTGAATGTCTGGGAGTCCCTGCTTAGTGTAAATGGTTAACACATTCAGCTGCTGGCCAAAAGGTTGGAGGCTCAAGTCCACCCAGAGGTGCCTAAGAAGATAGGCCTGGTGATGTACTTCTGAAGAATAAGCCATCGAAAACCCTATTGGGCACTGTTCTACTCTGCCACATACAGAGTCACCATGAGTCAGAGTTGACTTGACAACAACTGAACTGGACTGGACTTGAGTGTCAGACTAAGGCTCTAATTTGCAAACAAGATATTCTGTGTTGTATCTCCCCAAAAAGGGCATAGACCACAAGACAAAGACCACAATTCTGGGCTCACTAAACTCATTACAGTGGTACCCTGTGCACATCAATCACTCATAATTTCTTATGATTCAATGTGTGGACAATTGAGAAGTAAGTCTTTGGAGATTAGGCCTCTGAGAAAAGGCCAGGAAAGTGGTAGGATAGCCAAAGAGGAAAAGTCACGGCAAAACAAGAAGCAACTGAGTTAAAAACATGTGTATCTGATGCTCACCCTAAAGTACATGGTGTTGGCAAGAGTATTAACAGCAACAATTTTTCTCTCCCGATCCCCACCCTCACTCAACCACACACACACTTTGCAGTGGCTCAAAAGCACGTAAAGCATTTATTAAACAGCGTGAAATCCATTTAACGCTTCTCTGGATGCACTAATTAGGTTATGTATTTTGAGGCCGAGCAATACAGAACTGAGGGCAAAATCCTGGGCTTATTAACATTCTATGCTTCGATTTTGGATATCAAGGCCCACCTCCATTTTCAGTCCCAAGAGGTGGAGAAAGGTGCTTTTAAGGAGGGCAGGGGGGAAGCTTTCAACACCTGGAGTCAAAAATAATAAACATTGGCAACAGGATATCAATCTATGTGACTTTAACCCCAGTCCAAAAAGTTGCCCGTTTCCATTAATAAACATCTCCAGGAATATTCCAGTTCCTTTGGAAAACCTGAAGTGCTGGACAAGGAGGTTTTGATTTCCAGCCACCCTTATTGCTGTTTTGTGTGGAGAATCTGCTAAGCCTCAGGCAATTAGCAGGCAGAGAAGAGCTCCGAGTGGGGGATATTTCTTAGTTGGCTGAATCATACCAAATCTGAATCTATTTACCAAAAGGAATAAGAAATGTGCATCTTGCTAGGCTCTTAGTGGAGGCCTGAGACAAGCGTCACATTTTACAGACTTCCCACCACAAATTTGTCTTACAACTTGGAATTCATAATCAGAAGAGTTCAGAAGCGCAGAGGGTTGAAATGTATAGACTAGCCTAGCAGGCTGAGGAAAAGTCCTTGTTACCATCTGTGCGTTGTGTCACTTGTTTTTGTTTTCCATTGTGGAAAATATACAGTGAAATCTGTGAGAGCTGGAATGGGACTGTCTTGTTTTTCCAGGTCTTGCAAGTATTCTGCCTTTGAAAGGGTGCAGTCTTACCACTTTTCTATTGCTATTAGTGGGAAATATTTGAATTTTCCTTCTCTGACAGGTTTCCACCTTACAAAGTTTCTGGCTTTCACAGGTTTGTGTGTATATGTATATGCATCCAAAAATTTTTGAAATGGATGGTGTATCTTTAGCTATGTATATTTTCACCAAAAAAAAAAAGGTTGAGAAGGGAGAGGGTTGACATGTCATAGGGTTGTTAACCAATGTCATAAAACAATATGTGCACTGACTGTTTAATGAGAAACTATTTGTTCTGTAAACCTTCATCTGAAGTACAATTAAAAAAAAAAAAAACATTGCCATCGAGTTGACTCTGACTCATAGTGACCCTATAGGACAGAGTAGAACTGCCCTATAGGGTTTCCAAGGAGTGGCTTGTGGATTTGAACTGCCAACCTTTTGGTTAGCAGCCGAGCTCTTAACCACTGTGCCACCAGGGCCCCTGTATACGTGTATGTATATGTATATACACATGTGGTTAAGAGCTCAGCTGCTAACCAAAAGGTCAGCAGATCGAATCCATCAGCTGCTCCTCGGAAACTCTATGGGGCTATTCTACTCTGTCCTATAGGGTCACTATGAGTCGGAATCGACCCAACAGGAATAGCTTCAGTTTGGTTCGGTTATATATATATATATACACATATATGCATATCTACACATTTGCCATTTCAACATTTTTACATATATAATTCTTTGGCATTAATTATGTTCATCATGTTGTGCAACCAATATCACCATCCGTTTCTAAATATTTTCATCACCTGTAACAGAGACTCATTGTCCCTTAAGCAATGAATCCCTCTTTTCCCCATCCTCCACACCAGACAACCATTAATAAACTTTGATTCTATACATTTGCCTCAACTAGATACTTCATACAATGTGGGATCATACAGTGTTTTGTGACTGATTTATTCCATTCAGCATAATGTTTTTAAGGTTCAGCCATGTTGTGGCATGCAACAGGACTTAATTTCTCTTTATGGCTGAATAATATTCCATTTTACATACATAGCACATTTTGTTTATTCATTCATCTGTTGATGGACACTTGGTGAGTGTGACTAATGCTGCTATGAACATTGGTGGACAATATCTGTTTGAGTTCCTGCTTTCAAGTCTTTCAGTTATATACATATCCAGGAGTGAAACTTTTGGGTCATATAGTAATTCTATGTTTAACTTTTTTGAATACCTTTTGAAAGCTTAATAAGATGCATACTAAGGACCCTTTTTAAAAAATACAGTCAAAGGTATTACCCAGTTAAGATCTCTGGAGCCCCTATGCTGCTGGGCTTCAGACCTGAGTGATTCCTGGTGCAGTGATCTGTGGAGTCTTACTGTATGTGTCTGACTTGAAGTAGATTGGAGGGGTTCCTCAAAGATAGGTCCTCAGCTGATTAGACTTTGACATTCTCCTGTCCAAGAGCTGGAGCTCAGGGTTCCACATATCCCATCCCTCCCCAGGGTGACTGCCAGGAAATAAAAATATCATGTCTGTCCCACTCCACATTCACAGCAGAACATGGCCAAATCAACCGACAAACAGAATTTGACAAAAGTATCAATAAGCTTGTCTGTGGGTATACTATCGGTAAACTGTTTTATATTCATCTAAATGTTTATATGTAACTACAAAAATAAGAACACATTCTTCCAAGATTGATTAGCATTGGAAATGAAAACAGTATTAAATATCCAATGCAGGCTGGCACAGGCTCAGAGATTTATTGCAGTGTCAGGATTTAATGTAAAATTCAACAACCCACCGTTGTCTGGAAGAGAGGGGTGGCACCCCTCCATGGGTCCTCAGACTGCAAATGTATACGTAACAGTGAGGCCAATTTTTTCTAATTAAACAGCCGCTTTTTTTGGAAAGCAGTAGGGGTGTGAAAGAAAACAAGCTACGATCCAAGTGAAATGGCCTAGAAAATGATGCATTTCTATCTGGCTTGTTAGGGAAGTTCCAGGCTGAGCGAGAGTCCTCCCAGCAACCTCATGGAAACATGTTGCCTACACCGTACAAAACTTGCCCACATCCACCCCTGTGTCTATAATATTTATCTCCATCACCACAGCTAACACTTAGTAAACAATTATTTGACTTGAAGTGAGGACTGAGGAGAAGAAAATGGAAAGGCATTAAACTTTGAAAAGTCAAAACTAAAACCCAGAATGTACTCTGCCAGTGGGAGATTGGTACCAAACACCATCTTGATCTGTAGCGAAGATAAGCCTGAAGGAATGCTAAGGACAGGGTTATGGCAGTTCTAGGGCACAAAGAAATGTGACACTAACCATCCTCAGAGAACCAGAAAAAATGCAGAAGGCTCAGGAAATGTTCAAGGATAGAGTCATGGCTAAGAGTGCAATTAAAAACAATAACAAACTAACTCAACATCCTATCTTCAACTTAAACTTTGGTTCGCCCAGTAAATTAAAGGCAATAATAACAACAGCAACAATTTCACCCAAGTTTTGTTTTGCATGATTAAGATTTCAGCCCCACCAAAAAGAAAAAAAAAAAAAAAGGAGGAGGAGGAGGAGAAGGAGAAGAAGGGAGGAAGGAAGTGAGTGGAAAGAATAAAAGTCTTCCTTCAAAAGCTAGAAAAAAATCTCACAACAATGGAAAAGTGAAAAGATAAGCTGGGCACATCAGATCACTGGTTTTCACTTCGAGCGTCAAGATTTCAAATTATCATCTCAGGCTTTCATCTGAATGTTGCTTTTGGTTTGAGTGCAGCTTTCTCAAAAGACCTACTCCTTGGTCTTCACTGTACTCAAAGAAAATGACCACTTCACCTCAGAGAAATTGTCCTTCTCTCAACATCCCTAAATCCCTTCCTGTGGCTGTGAAACATCAGAACTTGTGCTTCTTAGCATTTGAGACCTCTGCAAAGCCAGAAGATTACAAATAGTACCAGTAGTTTCCAGAAAAGTCTACCCTGTCATTGGGCACAACAGGGATATCTGCACATCTGGCCCAGGGAAAGGAAATGGAAAATACAAATGAAAGAGAAGCCAAAGTCATGGGAGAAGAGAATAGCTTGTGTGTAGCTGAGTGAATTCAGGCCAAAATCACCCTAAATTTCTGTAGGGTCTTTTTTTTTTTTTTTTTTTCATTATGCCTAATACGGCACATGGGTATTTAAGTGATTATTCACCATTTCTACATTTTCTGTTTATTTGCTTATTTTAGGATGGCTAGGTTGGGACAAAGAAGAGTGTAGCCCCAGAGTGACCAAAGCCTGCCTTCTATGGGGATCTGTGTAAAACAACAGGAGAATATGCAATACAGACACTACTACTTTAGCAATGGTAGTAACATGATGGCTTTTCTGGAGAGCGATTGAGTAATTCAGCATGTCATTGGAGATCAGATTCCTTAACGCAACACACAAAGACCAATCCTTTGTAAATCTTTCTCCTCCATCTTGTGCCTGAGAATGATTTATGTATACCAAATCAAAGAATAATTCAAAATGGATATTATTGTGGATTTTTCTTCATACTGCATGTCATTGCTAGCCCCAAATATGTTTTCAAAACATCATTGAAGAAGTTGTTAAGTAAGCTAAGAACACTAGAGAGAATATGAATGTTGTTGTTGTTGTCAGGTGCCCATGAGTCAGTTCTGACTCATAGCAACCCTATGAGAAACAGGACGAAACACTGCCTGGTCCTGCGCCATCCTCACAATCATTGCTTTATTTGAAACTATCGTTGCAGCCACTGTGTCAATCCATCTTGTCGAGGGTCTTCCTCTTTTTTGCTGACCCTCTACTTTACCAAGTATAATGTCCCACTCCAGGGACTGGTCCCTACTAATAACATGTCCAAAGTACATGAGACAAAGTCTCACCACCCTCAATTCTAAGGAGCATTCTGACTGTACTTCTTCCAAGACAGATTTGTTCATTCTTCTGGCAGTCCATGGTATATTCAGTATTGTTTGCAAACACCATAATTCAAAGGCATCAATGCTTCTTTGGTCTTCCTTATTTATTGTCTAGCTTTAGCATGCATATGGGGCAATTGAAAATACCATGGCTTGGATCAGGCGCTCCTTAGACCTAAAAGTGACATCTTTGCTTTTCAGTACTAAAGAGGTCTTTTGCCACAGATTTGCCCAATGCAACATATCATTTGATTTCTTCACTGCTGCTTCCAAAGGTATTGATGATGGGTCCAAGTAAAATGAAATCCTTAACAACTTCAGTATTTTTTCTATTTATCATGATGTTGCTTATTGGTTCAGTTGTGAGGATTTTTGTTTTTGTTATGTTGAGCTGTAATACATACTGAAGGCTGTATAGTCTTTGATCTTCATCAGTGAGTGTTTCAAGTCCTATTCACTTTCAGCAAGCAAGGCGGTCATTTGCATATTGCAGTTTGTTAATGAGTCTTCCTCCAATCCTTATGCCATGTTCTTCTTCATATAGTCCAGCTTCTCAGATTATTTGCTCAACATACAGACTGAATAAGTATGGTGAAAGGATACAACCCTGACACATTCCTTTCCTGATTTTAAACCATGCAGTAGTCTCTTGTTCTATTCAAACAATTACCTCTTGGTCTATATACAGGTTCCTCATGAGCACAATTTAGTGTTCTGGAATTCCCATTCTTCGCAATGTTATCCATACTTTGTTATGATCCACACAGTCAAATGCCTTTGCATAGTCAATAAGACACAGGTAAATATCTTGGGGTGTTCTGTGCTTTCAGCCAAGATCCATCTGACATCAGCAATGATATCCCTCATTCCATGTCCTCTTCTGAATCTGGTTTGAATTTCTGGCAGTTCCCTGTTGATGTACTGCTGCAATCATTTTGAATTATCTTCAGCAAAATTTTACTTGTGTGTGATATTAAAGATATTGTTTGATAAATTCCATATTCTGTTGGATTACCTTTCTTTGGAATGGGCACAAATATGGATCTCTTCCAGTCGACTGGCCTTCCAAATTTCTTGGCATAGACAAATGGGCACTTACAGTGTTGCATCCATTTGTTGAAACATCTCAATTGGGAATAAACAGTGTAGGTATAGAACTTCCAAATGGAGAGGAAGTCAAGGTGATATCAAGTAATAAAAGACTGGCTTAAACTTTGGAAGACACGGGTAAATTTCAAGGTGACCCCAAGAAAGTTAACAAACCCACTCATCAAAATAAAGAAGAAAATCTTAAGTATAAGTAAACACAAAATCTAAAAAAATGAGAGAAATGAAAAAAAAAAAATCCACAAACAAAAGGAATTCAGCAAAGGAGAGTAAGAGTAAGAGAAACAAAGAACATCAGCTACACCAAACAAAACACTAAAAAATGACTGCAATATACTCACACCTATCAATAATCACACTGACCATAAATGGCTTAAATGCATCCATAAAGAGACAGAGAGTGACAGAATGGATAAAAAAACAGGACCCATCAATATGTTGTCTACAAGAGACACAGCTTAGAAACAAAGACATAAATATATTAAAAATCAAAAGATAGAAAAAAGTGTATCAAGCAAAGAGCAACCAAAAAAGAGTAGGACTGGCAATACTAATCTCATATAAAATAGACTTTAAAACAAAATCCACCATAAAAGACAAGGAAGAACATTATATAATGATTAAAGGGACAATCCACCATGTGGAATAAACATAATAAATATCTACGCACCCAATGACAGGGCCCCCAAATACATAAAACAAACTCTAACAGCACTGAAAAGAGAAATTTACATTTCCAAAAAAATAACAGACTTCAACATGCTACTCTCAGTAAAGGACAGAATATCTAGAAAGAAACTCAATAAAGATACAGAAGATCAAAAGGTCACAATCAACCAACCCGATCTCATAGACATATATAGAACACTTTACCCAACAGCAGCAAATTATACATTCTTTTCCAATGCACATGGAACCTACTCCAGAATAGACCACATCTTAGGCCACAAAGCAACCCTCAGCAATACCCAAAACACTGAGATAATTCAAAGCATCTTCTCTTATCACAATGCCATAAAAGTAGAAATTAATAACAGGAAAAGCAAGGGAAAAAAATCAAGTACATGGAAACTGAATAACATCCCGCTTAAAAACCACTGGGTAATGTAAGAAATCAAAGATGGAATCAAAAAATTCCTAGAATCAAATGAAAATGAAAACACATCATACAAAAACCTTTGAGACACAGTAAAGGCAGTGTTCACAGGTCAATTTATAGTAATAGATGCATACATCAAAAAGGAAGAAAGGGACAAAATCAAAACACTAGTTATACAACTCAAACAAATAGAAAGAGAACAACAAAAGAAGCCCACAACCACCAGAAGAAAGAAAATAATAAAAATCATAGCAGAAATAAATGAAATAGAGAATAGAAAAACACTAGAAAGAATCAACAAAACCAAAAGTTGGTTCTTTGAAAAGATCACAAAATCTACAAACCATTGGCCAAATTGACAAAAGAAAAACAGGAGGGACACATAACACAAATAAGAAATGAAATGTGGGACATTAAACAAATCCAAATGTGAAATGAACTCTGTAGTAGTAGTGAGCAGTTCTGTGAATATGTGTACCCAGTGGAGTGTGAAGCTATTAGAACCATGCAAACCACCTAGAGTTTGTCAGCAATATAATCACTCACCTCAAATATTGTGGAGCCAAGGTGACCTTGTCTACCAACACCAAGGATGGTGATTAAAACCAGGACTGATTAAAATTCTGTCTTTCGTACATAATCCTAAAATTCTCTTTCTACCCAGTCTGCCTGGCTGGCTTCTATTCTCTTGTGTACATATCAAATCTTGAGTACTAATCCCTGTCTGATTTCACAAGCAACTTCTGCATCCATTTGTTCTGTCATCTCTAGACACTCATCTCAGCTTGTCTGCCTACTTAGACTCCATGCCTTCTTTGTTCCTTCCATGGTATCTGAGCTCTCAGACATCAACTCAGATTTGTATAACTGGACTCTATCAAAGTTATTCCCATGGTATGGCTCTGACTACAACCTTGTGGTATTGATTCCCAGAACCCAGGAGCCCCCTTTTTCTATGCTAATTTATCCCTAAATGACTTGTCCTCTGATGCTTCACTACTAACTA
Organism: Trichechus manatus latirostris; assembly: GCF_000243295.1. Taxonomy (NCBI): domain Eukaryota; kingdom Metazoa; phylum Chordata; class Mammalia; order Sirenia; family Trichechidae; genus Trichechus; species Trichechus manatus. The sequence goes on from NW_004444042.1 coordinate 3,839,845, forward strand.
TCCCCAGATCAGCTTGGCCTGGCTGCTAGTTTTGGCCTTCCTGGATGACTTGTTGCCACCTTGAGCCTAAGCACACAGAGAATGTGTTTATGTTTGTAATGTCTCAGTGGATTGACAAATGTAGCTCTTCTAGCTGTTACGGTAGTTTCCTTTAAGGAGAATGATCGGGACAGAGTCAATAGAAGGAACAGAACTGTAAAAGGTTCAAGCTGCTCTAAGCAGAAGAGTTTAGACCTTAACTCAAAAAGAAAATGCCAATATCCTACCTCTATTTTCACAGTCCATTATATGTAAACAGAACAGAGAAAATCCTACTATCTTAAAAAACTTAAAATAAGACTAGGCATAGCAACCATAGATTTTTCTTCACTTATGCTAAACTACATTTGAATCAAAGATCATCTTACATAACATATTCGGAAATCAGGAGAGAAGGAAAATTATAAAACAGTTAAGTGAGCGGTAAAGAGAACAAAAACTAATTGAAAATGGATTAAAGGCTAAATATAAATCCAAAAACTATAAAGATTATAGAAGAAAAAGTAGGGTCAATACTACAGGCCCTAATACATGGCACGAATAGGATAAAAACCATAACTAAAAATACACACACACCAGAAGATAAGCTAGATAACTGTAATCTTCTAAAAACTAAACACTTACGCTCTTCAAAAGACTTCACCAAAAGAATAAAACGAGAACCTACAGACTGGGAAAAAAATTTTGGCTATGAAAAATCCAACAAAGGTCTATTCTCTAAAATCTATAGGAAAACCCAACATCTCCACAACAAAAGACAAATAATCCAATTAAAAAATAGGCAAAGGATATGAACACTTTACCAAGGAAGACATTCAGGTGTCTAACAGACACATAAGGAAATACTCGCGATCACGAGCCATGAGAGAAATCCAAATCAAAACTACAACGAGATACTACCTCACCCTGACATTACTGGCATAAATCAAACAAAAAACCCAGAAAATAACTAACGTTGGAGAGGCTGCGGGGAGATTGGAACTCTCATGCACTGTTGGTGGGAATGCAAAATGGTACAACCATTTTGGAAAACGACGTAGCACTTACTAAAAAACTAGAAATAGAAATAACACAAGATCCAGCTATCCCACTCGTAGGAATATACACTAGAGAAATAAGAACTGTCACATGAATATACATATGCACACCCATGTTCGCTGCAGCATTATTCACAATGGCAAAAAGATGGAAACAACTTAAGTGCCCATCAACAGATGAATGGATAAGCAAATTACAGTACATACACACAATGGAATACTGTGCAATTATAAAGAACAATGATGGATCTGCAAAACATCTCACAACATGAATGAATCTGGAGGGCATTATGCTGAGTGAAATAAGTCAATCACAAATGGAAAAATACTGGATGAGACCACTATTATAAAAACTCAAGAAAAAGTTTACACACAGAAAGAAACAATCTTTGATGGTTATGAGGGAGACGAAGGTGGGGAGGGAAGAACACTAACTAGACAATAGATAAGTGGTGACTTTGGTGAATGGTAAGATAGTACACAATACTGGGGAAGTCAGTACAACTTGACCAAGGCAAAGTCATATAAGCTTCATAGACACATCCAAATTCCCTGAGAGACCAAATTACTGGGCTAAGGGCTAGGGACCATGGTCTCAGGGGACAACTAGCTCAATTAGTATAACATAGTTTATAAAGAAAATGGTCTACATCCTACTTTGTTGAGTAGCATCTGGGGTCTTAAAAGCTTTTGACCAATGATCTAAGATACTCCACTGGTCCCAACCTGTCTGGAGCAAGAGAGAAGGAAGAAAACCAAAGTCACAAGGGAAAGATTAGTCCAAAGGACTAATGGACCACAACTACCACAGCCTCCACCAGACTGAGTCCAGCACAAATAGATGGTGCCCAGCTACCACCACCAACTGCTCTGACAGGGATCACAGTAGAGGGTCCCAGACAGAGCTGGAGAAAAATGTAGAACAAAATTCTAACTCACAATAAAGGACCAGACCTACTGGCCTGAAAGAGACTAGAGAAACCCCAAGATTATGGATCCCGGACACCCTTTTAACTCAATACTGAAGTCACTCCTGAGGTTCACCCGTCAGCCAAAGATTAGACAGTCCCATAAAACAAAATGAGACTAAATGGGCACACAAGCCCAGGGGCAAGGACAAGAAGGCAGGAGGGGACAGAAAAGCTGGTAATGGGGAACTCAAGGTCAAGAAGGGGAAAGTGCTGACACGTCGTGTAGTTGGCAACCAATGTCACAAAACAGTATATGCGTTAATTGTTTAATGAGAAATTAATTTCCTCTGTAAACCTTCATCTAAAGCACAATTTAAAAAAAATTAGTTGGCCTTGCAAAATTCTATTGTGAGATCTGGAGTCATTTCTATCACCATTACCATATTTTTCAACTACTGATCCTTCTTTGTTTCCAACTTTCGCATTCCATTCACTAGTAATTATCAATACATCTTAATTTCACATTTGATCAATTTTAGACTGCAGAAGTTGATAAAAATCTTCAATTTCACCATCTTTGGCATTAGTGGTTGGTGTGTAAATTGGAATAATAGCTGTATTTACTGGTCTTCCTTGTAGGCATATGATATTGTCTTATCACTGACAGTTTTGTACTTTAGGACAGATCTTGAAATGTTCTTTTTGATGATGACTGTGACGCCATCCCTCTTCATTTTGTCATTCCCGGCGTAGTAGACATATGATTGTCTGATTCAAAATGGCCAATACCAGTCCATTTCAGTTATTAATGCCTAGGATATCAATCTTTATGCATCCTATTTAATTTCTGATGACTTCATACATTCCACGTTCTGATTATTAACGGATGTTTGCAGCTGTTTCTTCTCATTTTCAGTCATGCCACATCAGCAAATGAAGGTCCCAAAAGCTTGACTCCACTCACATCATTAAGGGTGACTCCACTTTGAAGAGACAGCTCTTCCCTAGTCTTATTTTGAGTGCTTTCCAACCTGAGGGGCCTATCTTCCGACACTATATCAGACAATGTTCTGCTGCTATTCATAAGGTTTTCACTGGCCAATTTTTTTTTAGTAGTAGATTGCCAGGTCCTTCTTCCCAGTCTGTCTTAGTCTGGAAACTCCTCTGAAACATGTCCACCATGGGTGATCCTGCTGGTATTTGAAATACTGGTGGCATAGCTTCAGCATTACAAGCAACACACAAGCCAGCACAGTACGACAACCTGACAGACAAGTCATGGATAAAATGAATGGAAAGATGTAATTTTCAGTTCAGACTCAGCTACTAGTTGCCTGTGTGACTTTAAAAAGTCCCTGAACCTTTGTGAACCCTTATTATATTCCTTATCTTTGAAACAAGTTTTGGAGATTAAATGTAAAATTTTATACAGCTATGGAATTTCTATATCTATGTATTTATATCTATATGTCTATATATCTATACGTATATATAAATATTTCACTTTATTCTCATAAGACACTGTATTTTTAATCTTTGGTTCACTTATCATACCAAATGAGCTGAATGGCACAGCTGTAAACAGCAGGACCCTCGAGTAGCCAACTGGATTCTCATTTAATAAGGGAATTTCTGTACATCTCACATACTTTGGACATGTTGTCAGAAGGGATCAGTCCCTGGAGAAGGACATCATACTTGGTAAAGTAGAGGGTCAGCAAAAAAGAGGAAAACCCTCAATGAGACAGACTGACACAGTGGCTGCAACAATGGGCTCAAGTATAACAACAATTGTGAGGATGGTGCAGGACAGGGCAGTGTTTCATTCTGTTGTACATAAGGTCCTTATGAGTCGAAACTGACTCCATAGCACCTAACAACAACATATATGCAAGTGCTGCCTACAGTCAAAATTTATGCTATCCTCTATTTACAATATAGTTTTTTTTAGTGTCTACAGGAGAAATTTCTTGATTTCTTGACTGTCGCTTCCATGGGTGTTGATTGTAGATCCAAGTAAAATAAAATCCTTAACAACTTTAATATTTTCTCCGTTTATCATGATGTTGCTTATTGGTCCAACTGTGAGGATTTTTGTTTTTTTTATGTTAAGGTGTAATCCATACTGAAGGCTGTAGCCTTTGATCTTCATCAGCAAGTGCTTCAAGTCCTCTTCACTTTCAGCACGCAAAGTTGTGTCAGTTGAATATTGCACGTTGTTAATAATGAGTCTTCCTCCAATCTTAATGCCACGTTCTTCTTATAGTTCAGCTTCGAAATATTGAAGAAAATACTATGGAGAAAATATTGACGTTGTCAAGGATTTCATTTTACTTGGATCCATAATCAACATCCATGAAAGCAGCATTCAATAAATCAAACAACGTATTGCATTGGGCAAATTTGCTGCAAAAGACCTCTTTAAAGTGCTAAAAAGCAAAGATGTCACCTTGAGGACTAACCTGCACCTGACCCAAGCCATGGTATTTTCATTCACCTCATAGGCATGAGAAAGCTGGACAATGAATAAGGAAGACTGAACAAGAACTGATGCCTTTGAATTATGGTGTTGGGGAAGAATATTGAATATACCATGGACTGCCAGAAGAATGAACAAATCTGTCTTCGAAGAAGCACAGCCAGGGTGCTCCTTAGAAGAGAGGATGGTGAGACTTTGTCTCATATACTTTGGACATGTTATCAGGAGGGTCTCATCCCTGGAGAAGGACATCATGCTTGGTAAAGTAGAGAGTCAGCAAAAAAAAAGGAAGACCCTCAACGAGATGCATGGACACAGTGGTTGCAACAATTGGCTCAAGCATAACAAAGATTTTGAGGATGGCACAGGACCAGGCAGTGTTTTGTTCTGTTGTACGTAGCATTGCTAGGAGTTGAAACTGACTACTTGACCACACCTAACAACAACAACAGGAAAAAAACCACGAATACCTAAATTTATGTTTTAAACTCAGAATAAAACATGCTGTTGTTGTTGTCGGTTTATCCATCCTGTATGATTTATTCATAAACAATGTAAGACTAGATAATCCATAACATAGGAAACAAATGTGACCTGGTTTTTGTTCAGATCATTCCTCCAAGCAGATGCTTATCATAGCTCTTTCAAAGTAAAACAGATGTTTCACTGTTGAAAATCCAGGAACTATATGTTAAGAGAAGGCTGTGTATGTTGTAGATCCCACAGTAGGGGTGGGGAGCTTTGGGGCTCTATTTGAATTCATATATATTTTGGCCATGAGACTTCACTAAACCCTAGTTGACAACTAAAGAGACTAATCCTTACTTTTCCATGCCACCATTGCCAAACAGGTACCTATGTGGTAGAGTTCCTGCTGGGGACAATGCATACAAGAAGCAGCAGATTTAGCCTAATTAAAAGATTCAACAAGTCCAATCCACTGTTCAATCCCTGCAAGTACATTATGGGGCTCTGTACGGTGGGGAAGCCTGATCACTGCTGCTGATGACTATCTTGCTCCTGTTCTGTAGAAACATTTCTCCTCTAGTGGAGAACGTCTGAATATGTCTATAATGAGATACTGATTAGAATTCATTTAACAAATGTATTCATTGAGGGGATATCATGAGTCAGATTACTATGCAAGACACAGGATATTCAAGATATATGGAAGTGCAGACTGTTCACACTGAGCTTACTGTCTAGTAGAGAAGTTACATGACATAATGCAAATACCACTGTACCACAAATGAGGAATCCTAAGACATAGCCCCATCACAGTGCCTAAAACCTAGTGGGTGTTTGATAAATATGTATTTAATCAGTGAATTAAGGAATGAATGAATAAATAAATGAAACAAATATGTGAAAGCTTTGCTGATAATTCATCAAATTATGTTACTTACTTGCTTAAACCACCCCCCAGTGGCTTCCTAAAAACTTTAATTAAGTTACTTACCCTACCCTAAAGAATTTTTTCTTTTCTGACCCCTGTTTCCCTTCCATTCTGGTCCACATCATTTTCCCAGTAGCCTATTATTCTCCAGATACTGCTTTGTTGTTGATCTGCTACTTAATGCCTTGACTGCAGCACTCCTGCCTTTTATGCTGTTTGTTTTCATTTTTGCCTGACTGACTTCTTGTCTTCTGGTGCTTACCTTAAATTTCATGCCATCTGTCTGTTAAAGAGAGGGAGTCAATAAACCCTAATTATATAATATTTCAGTGTCTTTCAAACATTTTGGAGGCAGTAGAAATATATAAATGATTAACTTTTTTTTAAAAGAGGAATTCAACGGTCTGGAGCCCATATGGCTTCCCCGCACCCCCTCCTCAATCAGGAGGCCCTTGAGATCATCACCCAGAACCGCAGGGCTTCTTACGGTAGTGTGAGAACCACTTATTACATTCTCCATCTAAACTGACTGCTTCCCCAACACTTACGTGTATATTAATAAGTGGATTAGGAGTGTAGAACATAGGCAAACTAGTTAGCCTAAGCCATGTCATCAAACCCATCCATTCCTTGGTCACTGTGAGTATCCTTCTAATATGTGTCCTCTAAGCCATACAGGGATAGAGTCCTAGTCTCTATTTCCAATCTCTTCAGCTTCCATTTCTCTCTCTCTATGCATCTATATTATACCTCCCCAATGAAACAATGAAGAAAAGAAAGATAGATTTTGAGAACAGGTTATTGCTCTGAAGAAAATCTTTACAAATGGGTCAAGACAGACAGCAGTGGGAGAAGAGCCTACTGAGGAATACTGTCTTCTGTGTGCAGCGCTATTCAAAGAAGAACTGAAAAGTTCATCTGACTCTCTAGTTTGTTCAAAATATCCAATCATCAGTAAAAATATATCAAAACTCAATTCAGAAGATCTACACAGAGGAACGCTTCCTAGATATCCCAAATTAAATCACATGGCTTCACAGTTCAAGATTAGACTACTGGAAAATTAGAGTGAGACAGAATGAAATAACAATTCATATGGCCCACATGTTGGCTCTTAAAAAAAAAATAAAAAAAACTAGTCCTGGTCAAAGATGAGCATATAGAAATATGTATATACACATCTGCCACTACACATGCTAGGAAAAAAAGACAACAATAATATCTAGGTAGGGAACATTTCCCTATAGATTCAAGTAAAGAGCACATACTTGAAAATGAATTTCAACATGAGACAGATAAAACATTTGGAACACCTATATTTGATATCTTCAAAAATATGTAAGAAAACACTGACTCTGTGAAATAGGGCTAGAGTGCCAAAAGAGAGATTGTCCTGAGATAAACACGGAAATGTAAAGAAAGCTGACTAAATTAAGGAAATGTCTGAGGAAACCCAAAATAAAATGATAAAATGAAAATCCATGTTGGATGCATAAAAACAGAAGTGGCACTCAAGAAAATTTAATCATGTGGAAGAAAATTTTAAAATATTTCCAATATATAAAGAATAAAAAAGAAATGCAAGAAAAGATGATAGACATGGAAGACAATTTAGATCTCACTGAAGAGATGTTACTGAGAAAAAGATCAGAACAAAAGAGAATTTATCATCAAAGATCTAACAAAATATAAAATCCACAAAGAAATCAAGACCTTGATTTATGAGTAAAACAGATTGGTGAGAGCCAAATAAATACATTTTTAAATAACTAGATATATTAGGGAAGTTTCATTTTGTTTTAAATGTCAATGATAAATTAGAAATCCCATGAAAATCTAAAAAGGAATAAAAACGCATATCTAATGTAGCAAAAATAAGGCTGGTCTTACACTTGTTTGAAAAATCAAATGCCAGAAGACAATGAGACAATTTATACGGAGCAGTGACAATTTATACAGAACAAGTTTGTAAACTGAGAAATTTATATCCAAGTTGTTCATGTACAAAGGTAGCAGGAAGACATTTTGCTAAACTTAAAACCATGAAAAATAAATCATTCATGTTCCCTTCTTGTAAATACAAAAAATGAGTACCTGTCAACTGAAAAAGAGAAAGAAAAACCAAGAACTCAGACTATCAGAGTTAAATTATAAAAGACATGGCAAAAAGCTTTGAAACCAATTAACTTTACAGGATCAAACGTGAAGAACTGTTATAAAAATGTGCACAAAATTAAACTGAAAGGCTGAAAAGATATTTTACATTAAAAATGTACATAAATAAACAATTATATCCCTTCGTAGATATTACTGTTGTCTTTTTCCCTAGAATCTGTAGTGGCAGATGTGTATATATGTTTCTATATGCTCTTCTTTGACTAGAACTAGTTCTTTTCTAGTGCCAACATGTGGGCCATATGGATTGTTTTTTATGTACATATATGGAGTTGTATGATAAAAAGTTGATATCATAATCAGAAATAAAAGGAATAAAATTTGTAAATACAGAGACGGAGAAAGTTAGGGTAAGCCCAAATATTTTCATTTCCCACTTGTTCTTTAATTTGATAAAAGATAAAAAGATAAAAGATTTTAATATTCATTTAATAATCAAAAGGATTTCAAAAAACCAAACCTATTGCTGTCGAGTCGATTCCAACTCATAATGACCCCACAGGACAGAGCAGAACTGCCCTATAGGGTTTCCAAGGGGTGGCTGGTGGATTTGAACTGCTGACATTTTGGTTAGCAGCTAAGCTCTTAACCACTGCGCCACCAGGGCGCCACCACTAGTAAAATTAACAGAAGGATTTCAACCTTTTTTCTTTTTAATATCCACATAAGATAAAAACAAACAAAACAGAATTAAGAAGGAAAAAGAAAGAAAGCACAAGGTGACAAAATTAAGCTTAAATATATGTTATAGCAACAGATGCAAATGCCATAAATTTTCCTAATAATGTGTGTTAGAAATCAAATATACACAGATCACCAGAGACATTTAAACAAAATTTTAAAAAATGGTTTAAAAATTGAATTAATGTTATATGAGAAAGTCTTTCAAAAAGCAATAATAGCAACAACATTCAAAGCCAAAAGCAATAACCTCGGAAAAAAGTTAATATTTTGTACTGATTAAAGGAATCCTCTGCAATGAAGATACAATGGTCATATAACTTATATGGTAGGTGATAAAATCATCATACACCAAATATATACAGCAAAAACTATCAGAAATAATGAGTCAAGAAACATAATAAAATTGTCAGCTTATGGTAGATTAAATATTAAAAGGAATGAAGTCTTTGAATAATGTAAATACTTAATGTGAATAAATACATAAACTTACATACACATATATGTTCTTATACCCTTCCACACACACACACACACACACACACACTATATATATATATATATATATATATATATGTTCTTTTCAAACAACCACAGAGCATTTTAAAATTTGACCATGCATTCAGTATGTTTTATAAAATTCCAGAAAGAAAAAGAAGTATTCTCAAACCTCAATGCAATAAAACTAGAAATTAATATAAAAAATTTAAGCAAATAAATAAAATGAGAACTATCCTAAGTAAATATTGGACCAAAGGGTAAACAAAAACTCAATTACAACCTACTTTGGAAAAAATGAAAATAAGTTTACTCTTATCAAAGCTTGCAGAATATACCACAGCAGTAATAAAACATGTAAGTCTGTGAATAAACAGGAGATAACTAATTAATTAAGCAATCAGTCTAAGGAGTCATAAAATAAAAGAACATCCACAACAAAAGGCTAAAGAAGGAAAAAATGCACTTATGTAGAAATTATAAAAAACAGAAAATATTAGAACTCGTTTTCTAGGCAAAGTAGAAAAGGAAAGGAATCTAGAATCTTATTTAGAAAAAAATAAAACAAAATTAGAAATAGAAATATTAGAACAGATACAGGAATTTTCAAAGCACAAACATATAAAAGAACAGTTTTCATCGGCCCAATTGGTAAAGTTGGAGAAATAATACTCAGTACTGCCTACAGAATGGTTATGCTACCATTAGAATGTAAATTGTAAATACCTTCTTTTGGATAGAAATGTTTCACTACGTATCAAATGTCTTAAAAATACTCATATTCTTTTACTCAGTAATTACATGTTAATTTATGCTAAGAGAGATATTTAAAAATTTGGATGATTTATGTTATTATAGTACCTCCATATGTTGGGACATTAAGGAGCTGTTAAAAAAATTGGTTTTGAAGATTATTTAATGGCATGGTAAATCCACCCTATAATTTCTGGTGTAAAAGAGAAGAATATAAAACTAAACATACAGTGTGAATCCTATTTAGTGAAAACAAAACACAGACACTGAAGAGTGTTAATTTTCATTATTTTTGTGTAGTTATATTATTGGTTATTTAAATATTTTTTCTGTACGCTTTTCTATAGTTTCTATATCTTTGATAATGAGCAAGAACTTTTTTTTAGAATCAGAATCAACTATTGAAATTAAATTAAAAAGATTTATGGCCAAGGTTGCACTGTGAATTTACATACTCAATATCTCTTTCTCAATATACTGCAAAAAGCAATTCCAGCTGAAATTTTGAAAATTAAAACTCTTATGTGCGCATAGTACAAGACAAATATCTCTATACATCAGAAAATTATTGAAACAGACAGTAGGGGCAAATGCTGGAGCTACAGAATTGTTGAACTCAGGTCTAAAAATTGACAAAGGTAGCAAGATGAAATCTGAGTCAAGATCACAAGTCAAACTCACAGCATGAAATTGGGAGCTGGTAGGATCTCCCAACCTGTGTAATAAAACAGAAAAGATCATCTGTGGATTATATAAAACCATGTGCATGTTAGACAGAAAGGAGCACAGCAATCCACAGATCCAATTTGCCAAGCTGCTTAGTACTGGAGCTGCAATATCTGCAATACCACTAGGGGACAGCGATGTCAGTCTACCAACATAAGACATGTTTCTGGCCTGAGATTCTCAGGGAGCTACCTGGAAGTTACTACAAATCTGCAAAACACAGTAGAGATTTTAAAGATTAAAAAAAAAGAAGATAACTTCCACTCTAAATGAGCTAGCAAACTAAAATTCAAAACCAATAAGGAAACACAATATTTAATTAAATAAACTATCAGAAGATGATTTGACTCCTGAAAAAAAAAAAAGAAGATAATAGTCTGAATAATCTTAAAATACTTAAAGATATAAAGATATAATATCCTTTAAAATAAGAATTAAACAAAATATAACAAATGTAAATTGAGAAAAACGACTAGTAAATATAATATTATAAATTAAATAATAGAAATAATGTACCTGAAATTTCAAAACCCACTATAGGTCACTATGAGTTGGAATCCCAAAGGCAATGGGTTTGGTTTGGTTTTTACAGGTGGAATAAACCTGAGAGTTTCAAAGGCTGAAGAGAGAATTGGTGAAATAGAAGATAGTATTAAGGAAATCATTCTGAGTGTAGCACCGAGAGATAATCAGGTAAAAAACAGAAAAAAGAAATTAAGAGATAAGATGTCTTCAATTTACACCTAACAGGTTCTCTAGAATTAGGTAATAGAGGGAATATTGAAGAAGTAATTAGAAGAGACAACAATTGAGAAATTTTCCATAATTGAAGAAAGTCCTAAGTTCTCTGACTTAAGTCACATACCAAAGCACAATAAATAAAGACAAATCTTCACCTAGACGTATTGCAATAAAACTACAAAACAGGTCTGGCCAAAGGGCTGTGAGTGAAAGCAACATGTGTCACATTCCAAGCAAAGCATTAAAAAAAAAAACAGGAGTGTGAATTTTCCATGAGCTCTTTTCCATGTAGCTCCAACCTCAGATGCCTTTTTTTTTTTTTTTCAGATGAAAATGGTCTGAATCTGTGAGTCACCATATGGATGGCAGGTGCATGAAGAGTGACCCAAAACACAGCAGATTTTGTACAAGACTTTTGTTGTGTTAACTCACTGAGAGTTTATAATTATTTGTTATCATCTTGAGTTGGAATCAACTCAACAGCAATGGGTTTACTTATTGTTTTTGTTATCATCTTAACATGACTACTAAAAACACCTTTATGAGAAACAATAGATATAGTTACAAAACAGTAGGAAGAAATTAAACTTCGAATATTAAGCAGAACAATTAGCAATCTTGACATAGAAGATATTTGTCTAACTATTTTTCCAAGCAATAGAGACATTTCCCCCAAGTAACTTAACCAGTGCTTATTAAGCCCCTCTACTGTTCTAGGTCCTGAAGTATAGTAGTGAATGAAACATTAAAAATTCTTGCTTTTATGGAGTTTACATTCTAGTAAGATAGGTGAAAGAGTGCTATAAAGAAAAGTAAGTCAGATAAGGGGGAAAAGTGATAAGGGAGTGGGTGTGTTTGGGGTGCTGGAAAAAACATTTCTGATAAGAATATCTTTAAATACAGACATGAATGAAGTAAGGGAGCTACACATGCAGATGTCAGGGAGATGCACCAGTAAGTGTAAAGGGCCTGAGGCAGCAGCATATGACCTACAGAACAGGAGCAAGAGACTGTTATGAGACAGGATCAGAAAGCTAACAGTGAACTAGATCATTAAGACACCTTGAAGGCTACAGCAAAGACTGTGAATTTTACTCTGGAAGAAATGAGAAAGTTTTGAGCAAAGGAGGGACATGATTCAAGTTACATAGTTAAAAGATCATTCTGGCTGCTGCTGAATAAAGACCTAAATGTTTACCTGACTGGAACCAGTTCAGAGACTACTGCAATAGTCAGGCAATTGCGGCTTTGGTAGCTGTAGAAGTGGTTCCAGTGGTTGGATTCTGGCTATATTTTGAAGGCAGAGTCTCCTGGATATGTTGGTAGATTGGATATGGGGGTAAGAAAAAGTAAGGGGTTAAAGATAACTCTGAGGTATTTGGTAGGGACAGAAAAAAAATAAATAAACAGGGTTATTTCATGAGATGAGGAAGACTTGTGGAAGAAGTAAGTTGGTGGGATTGGAGGAAAAAAAACATTCTTGATTTTCAAGTATACATTAAATATTTATAGAATTTTACCATGTGCTAGGATAAAAATGAACCCTCCAAAACTTTCAAAGCATCAGCATCAAATAGGTCATGTCTGTGACCATCTGCAATTTAATTGTAAATCAATAATAAAATACAGGAAAAACATCATAATTTAGAGACTAAAAAGCAAACTCCTAAATGATTTATGGGTGAAAGAGGAAATCGCAATAAAAATTACAAAATATTTGAGCTTATAAATGTCAAAGAGTTCCTACACTTTTGGGATGCAGTTAAAACAATATTTAAAGAGAATTATACAGACATAAATGAATCCACTTTAAATTAAAAAGACTGAAAGTAAGTAAGTTAAAATTACTGCATATCAGGAAGACAGAAGAGCTGAGTAAATCCAAAGAAAGTAGAAAGAGCCAAAATTAATAAAATAGAAAAAAATAAATTTATAAAAGACAATTATTTCAAAGGATTAAAAATTATACAAACATCTAACAGGAATGGTTAAGAAATCAAGAATACAGAAATAAAGAATAATAAAATAAAAATAATAGCAGATACCTATATTCGCAAAAAATTAAAGTCTGGATACACTAAGTATTGGAAAGGATGGAAGGAAGATAAGAACTCTCAAAAGCCTCTGGAATTGTAAGTTACTGCAGCTACTTTGGAAAGCAATATGGAAATATATAAAATGATATTTCTAAGAAGACCAATTTCAGGTATATATGCTTAAAAACAAAAACCAGGACACATAAAAATCCTCTCACATCTGTGTGACAGGATGGATATATATGGATGTGCATTCTAGCTTGTTTACAATAGCAAAAATTTGCAAATAACCAAGTTTCCATCTGTACTGGAATGGATAAATAAATTCTACAATATTCATGTGATAGAATACTGCCCAGCAGTGAAAATGAATGAACTCTATGTATATACATCAGCATGGATAATTTCCCAAAACACAATGTTGATTTTTTTAAAAAAAGTCGTCAAAAGATATAACACTATTATAATAATAATAATTTTTAAAGGTTCAGAAACAATACCCGATAGTTCTGATGGATATACATGAAGTGAAAGGATAAAAATGAACTCATTCACACCAAATCCATGACAGTATTTGCTTTGGGGCAGCAACATGGGTGAATAGAACTAAAGAGAGGAATATGAGAGATTCCATTTTTTTCTAAATATTTTATTTCTTAAAAATAAAACCCATCTGAAGTGTATATGATGGAACATTAACATTTTTCACTTTCAGTGGTGGGAACATGAGTAACATTCATCATCGTTTCCTGTATACCTTTTAATTTAAAAAGCTGTTTAATAAAAAAGCAAACCACCCAAACCTTTACTTGTTTCCTTCAGCTCCAAGTTGTCAACTAGTCTGTCCTTTGGAATGTAGCAAGTCTTCAATTTGAGCCTTGACAGATGACTGGCATAAGATATTACCCAAGAAGGGGCCCTGACTCAAACTGCTCCCTCTGTATAATTTCCCCACTCTAGTTTGTTAAACTTACTTCCTGGAGAACAAATCCCATCCATATTTTCAAGGCTTTCCCAATGGGCAGTTGGAATGATATAAGTGATAGCATGGCTGTGATTAACTTTGGCAAATGAAGAATTTACTACTGTCCACGTGTCCTGAGTTTGGGTAACAGACAAATAAATATCTGTGGTAACCTGCATCCGCAGGGTCAGAAGCAAACAGACCTCTGAAGGGAATCAGAACCATAAAGAATGTTAATGCTTCAGGATCAGACCCCACTCTTGCCAAGATCTTGAAGCAAAGAGGGATTGTGTTGGTTAGATACCAGCACAAACTGTTTCTAAAAGCAGAGAGTGCAACTAAAAAATATTATCACTGCCTTTCAGGAGAAAGGAGAGAAACTGACTACAGCAACTGTTGGGGCATCATCCTTCTGCTTCTACTGCTCACAAAACCCAGGGCTGAATTATCCCTACATCAGCTACCAAATCACAGAGAAAGCTAGGCACTTCTGGAATAGTTGGTGGATTTAGATCACCACACTTCCTCTAGGTTTCTTGAGAAGAGGACTTATATCTTATTCCTTCAAGTACTTCCCATTGTGCTTTGCACTACACTTTTGTCCCCAGTAGGTACATTATACACATACACTTTGGGCATACATAGTATATATTTTACATATTTTAAGGATTCCCTGGTGGCACAACGTTTAAGTGCTTCGTTGCTAACAGAAAGTTTAGCAGTTCAAACTCACCCAGTGGCTTTGTGGGAAAAGACCCGGCAATCTGCTTCTATAAAGATTACAGCCAAAGGTGGAGCCAACTTGGCGCCATAGACAGACACAACATGCAAAGACCCGAAAAACTAAGTAAAACAGATACAAATGTCAATCCTGGAACCCTAAGCATCAAATGAAGGGATAAAGAACTAGATCAAACACCAAATGGAAGAAGAAAATGACAGAAAAACAGAATGAGGAGAGATACAGAGCGGAGGTCCCCTGCCAACTAACACAGCACAGAGTCATCATCTTGCAACATAGCCAGCAATGACCCCAAATAGAGTATGGGAAGGCAACTTCACGGAGCTCCCAACAGGAGACAGAGAACTGGTAACCAGAGAAACATGCTTTCCCACCCCTCATCCTTCTGCGCCATATGCCACCTCCACCCCTTCCCAATGGGCCACATTGCACTGCTCAACTAGAGAGCCACCAGCCTGCCGCCACACCAGGTCTGCCCCACCCCCACCCACTGGCTCCTGCGGTGCCATTTTTTCCCCTTTCTTCCTTTTCTTTCTCCCTTCCACCCAGCCCCGTATGCCACATCCACCCCTACCTGACTGGCCACACTGCACTGCTGCTCAGTTAGAGAGCCACCAGCCCACTGCAACCCTGGGTCTACCCTGCACCTACCTGTTGGCTCCTGCTGTACCATTTTTTTTCTTTTTTCTCTTTCTGCATGTTCTTTCTCTCTCCCACCTAGCTTTGAATGCCACCTTCACCACTTCCTGTGGAGCCACACTACACCACCGTGGCAAGACAGCTACTGGCCTGCCACCACCCTGGGGCTGCTCCACCCCCACCTACTAGCTCCCGCTGTGTTGCCATTTTTTTTTTTTTTTTTTGCTTTTTTTCCTTTCCCTTGCTTTCTTTTCTTTCCTCCTCCCACATAGCCACACACATCACCTCCTCTCCCTTTCAAGTGGCCCTCGGGTCCGCCCTGCCCCCACACACTGGCCCCCACCATGCTGCCAGTTTATTTTATTTTCTTTTAATTTTATTACTATTTTCTTCTTTTTTTCTCCCTCCCACCTACCCCCATAAGCCACCTCCACTCCATGCCACTGGACCCTGCCACACAGCCATGGCTACAGATCCACTGACCTGCAGCTGCCCTGAGTCCGCCCTTTCCTCACGCACCAGTTTCCGCCATGCTGCCACCATTTTTGTTCTCTTTATTTTCTGTCCCCCTCCCACCTAACTCATAAGCCACGTCCCCTCCCTTCCCACTGGACCCCAGGTCCGCCCCACCTCCACTTGCCAGCACCTGCTGCGCCATCACATTTTTTCTCTTTTTTCAATTCTTACTTTTCTTTCTCCCTCCCACCTAGGCCTGAAGGTCACCCCCATCTTCCTGCCAGCCCCTGCTGCACTGTCATGGATAGAGATCCACTGGTGCACCAGTCTGCCACTGCCAGGTCCAGCCCAAGCCCAACCACTGGCCCCCAACGCATCACCATTTATTTTATTTTTTGTCTTTTCCTTTCTTTCTTTTCTTTACACCTCCCACCTACCCCGTATGCAACCTTCCCTCCCTTCCTGGCAGCCCCCAAGTCTGCCCCGCCTCCATCAGCCAGCTATCTTTTTTTCCTTTTTTCTCTTTTTATTTCTCTTTCTATTTCTCTTTCTTCTGTTCTTTCTCCTTCACATCTAGCCCTATACCATAATTCCCCCTTCCCGCCAGCCCCGCCATGCTGCTGTATCAAGAGCATCCCCGGCACTCAGGATGGCCACTGCAACAGGCCCGCACTGCCCTTCCCCTCCTGCCATTCAACCAGCTGCTGAACAGTGGGAAGTAAGCCCATACCACTTCCCATCTGCCACCGCTGTCTGTCTGGTGAGAGGCTGTGAACACTCCCACACTTCTAGACCAACATCAGGAGGCAGACAACACCCACCCAGATGGCCCTCAGCCACACTGCCAAACAAGTGTACAGGAAAGCAGTCTCACCTTGCCTGCTGCAGTCCTGCCCACTCAACAAGGTGATGAGAGCTATCTTGCCCACAGACAAGCAAGAAGTAAAGCACACCTGGCTCACCTACTCTGACATATCAAAACAAAACAAAAAGGCAGGATGAAACAAACAAACATGCAATCAATAAAAAAGAAAATAACACCAGACTTCCAACAAAATGGTGCTCTAGGCAGAAGCACCACGCTGTCCCTCCACAGCAAAGATCCGAAAAACTAAGCTGAACAGAGAATACAATAATCCTGAAACCCTAAAACATCAAATGAACAGATAAAGAACTCAGCCGAGCACCAAATGGAGTGAGAAAACTGACAGAGAACAGAGAGCGAGGAGAGATTCATGCAGAGGTCCCCTACCAGCTAACGCAGC
>NW_004444042.1:3857903-3859034 GCF_000243295.1 Trichechus manatus latirostris
CTGCTAGTGTTCTTTTTTTTCTGCTTCTTTTGATTTCTTCTTTACCTCTCACCACCTCCCCCTCCTTTCGCACAAATACCTGGCTCCGTGCACCATCTTTGCTTCTTCCTGAGGGGCTGTGGAGCTCCGGTCGAGTGTGGAGCTGCTTCCCAGTCTTGGCTGCCGTGCTGGTGGGATCCCGGGGCTTTTGTTCATTTGTTTCTTTTGAATTGTTTGTTTTATTTTCCTTTTCTTGAGTTGGGAGCCCTTTCTGGCCAGGCGGTGCTGCGTGGCAACGAGACTTCCCCCTCAGATTGCACAGAAGTGCATAGGGATCCCCGAGAACATTTCTTTTCTCGTTGGGTTTTTTTTTTCTGTTTTTTTGGGGGCCTTTCTTGCAGTTTTTTTTTTTTTTTAATTTGTTTTGTTTTCTTTTCCCTCCTTTTCCCTTTTTGGCTTTCTTCATTGCTCAGTTTCTCATCTCTCTATATCTTCCTTCTCTTTCTGTTCCCTGAATACCTGGCGTTGTATACCTCTACGCCTTCTAGCCAGGCTGTACTGCAACACCTGAGAGTGACTTCCCCAGACCTCATAGCTGCACCGGTGGAATCCCTGGGAACTTAGCGGTTCTTTAACCTTTCTGATTTTTATTTATTCATTCTTTTTTCTTCCTCTTCCCCTTTCTGTTTTTCTCCATTTCATAGACTCTCATCTCTCCACTCCAATGGCAAACTCCCCTAGCATTATTTTTTGTTTGTATCTTTTTGGCTCCTGTTCCTCTCTCCTCTCTCCCAAATCCATCTTAGCTCAACACATAACAATCTCCCCATTGCATCCTGCCTACCTGCACTGTGCGCTTGACATCACACCACCAAGCAGAACAGGCACGGCCTACTGGAACCTGCCCTGCACTGATTACTGACCCGCTCTGGTGGCTGTAGTAAGTGCCACAAACAACCCGTCCCAGTAACTCCTCCTCTTCAGCTAGACCTGCCCTGCCGAACCATATCTGAGTGACTGATCCTGATAATTGGAGAAGGAGGCGAAAACTATTGTGCCCACAGATCAGCAAACAACAAAGAACACATAGTTCGCCTGCTAAGACATAGTCAAATTTTATTTTTAAAAAAAGGGGATGAAACAAACAAATCT
>NW_004444042.1:3865101-3920447 GCF_000243295.1 Trichechus manatus latirostris
AACCATTGTCATAAGGCAACATGTGTAGTAACTGTTAAATGAGAAACTATTTTGTTCTGTAAGCCTTCATCTTAAGTGAGAATAGCAGCACAATTGCAAGAGCATAGTCAATGTTACTGAACTGTGCATGCAGAAATTTTTGAAATGGTGTATCTTTGGCTATGTGTATTTTCACCAAAAAAAAAGGTTGAGAAGTTAGAGGGTTTACGTGTTGTGGGGTTGTTAAGCAATGTCATAAAACAATATGTGTACTACTGTTTCACAAGAAACGATTTGTTCTGTAAGCCTTCACCTGAAGTACAATAAAAAAAAGAAAAAAGAAAATAACACCTTAATGTCTGAGACAGCAGACAATATCAAAACATAAAAAAGCAGGACAAGATGGTTCCAGCAAGTGACCAAAATAAAGAATCAGATGACCTTCCAGTAGAAGAAAGGCAGTGGAACTACCTGATACAGAATTCAGAAGACTAATATTTAGGACTCTCCAACAGATTAGGAAAGACATCAAGGAACACAGAGACAAGAACAAGGAAAAAATAGACAAAATCATGGAATACATAGAAAAAAACAACAAAAATATAGCCAAAATCAAGGAAAGCAGAGACATAGCAATAGAAGAATATAGGAAAATGATACACGAACAAAATGTCCAAATAAATAATTAGAAATTATACAAAAACAGTAACTAGATACCCAAAAAATAAAAAACAAAATTTCAGAAAAGGATAACTCAATAGAAAGTCTTAGAGGCAAATTTGAAACAATGGAAGAAAGGATGAGGAAATTGAAGACAAGTCCATGGACTTCACTTT
Source organism: Trichechus manatus latirostris (assembly GCF_000243295.1). NCBI lineage: Eukaryota > Metazoa > Chordata > Mammalia > Sirenia > Trichechidae > Trichechus > Trichechus manatus. The sequence goes on from NW_004444042.1 coordinate 3,865,917, forward strand.
GTTTGAGGAAAAATCAGAGAAAAGAATGAAGAAAACCTAAGAATTATGTGGGACAAAATCAAGAGCAAAAATTTTCGAATGATCAGATTTCCAGAACAGGGAGAGAAAATGGAAAACACACAGAAGACTGTTGACAATTTTCTGGCAGAAAACTTCCCAAATATCATAAAAGATGAAAAGTTGACCATCCAAGAAGCTCAACAAACCCCATACAGGATAGACCCCAAAAGAAAGTCACCAAAACAGATCATAATCACACTTGCTAAATCTAAAGACAAAGAAAGGATCCTGAGAGCAGCTTGAGAAAAACAAAAAGTCACTTACAAAGAGGAAACCATAAGACAGAAGATCTGATTCCTCAGGCAGAAACTATGCAGGCAAGAAGGCAATGGGATGACATATATAAAACCTTGAAAGAAAAAAAGTGCCAACCAAGAATAATACATCCTGCAAAACTCTATCTCAAATACGACAGTGAAATTAGGACATTTCCAGATAAACAGAAATTAAGCTTTTGTAAAAATCAAACCAAACTTGCAAGAAACATTAAAAGGAGTCTTTCAATTAAACAACCAACAACATAAGACAACAACCGGAGACTAGGACACAGGACCGCATCAGCTACATACCAACCTAGATAAAGAACTCTCAGTAATAAAACAAAGCTAAAGACTTAAAATAGGGAAACATAGATGACAATCTGTAAATGATGACAATGTCAAAACAATAAAAGGGGGAATAAATGGTGTAGGTATAGACCTTTCAAGTGGAGAGAAAGTCAAGATGATATCAAGTAATAAAACACTGGTTTAAACTTAGGAAGAGAAGGTTAAATTTCAAGGTAACCACAAAGAAACTTAACAAACCCACTCATCAGATTGAAAAAAAAGAAAAACTCAGTAAACACAAAATCTATAATAATGAAGGAAAAGAAAAGAAAATCCACAAATAAAAAGAACTCAGCACAGGAAAGTAAGACGAACCAAAAGAAGTTAGCACTCATAAAAAAAGCACAATATGATACTAATAAAATCATACCTATTGATAATCACATTGAATGTAAATGGCTTAAATGCACCTGTAAAGAGACAGAGAGTAGCAGAAGAGATAAAAAAATACAATCCAGCAATATACTGTTTACAAGAGACACACCTTAGACACAAAGACATAAATATATTAAAAATCAAAGGATGGAAAAAATATATCAAGCAAACAGTAACCAAAAAAGTGCAGGAGTGGCAAACTAATTACAGATAAAATAGACTTTAAGGCAAAATCAACCATAAAAGACAGGGAAGGACATTATATAATGATTAAATGTACAATCCACAAAGAAGACATAACCTTAATAAATATCTATGCACCCAATGACAGGGCTTCAAAATAATAAAACAAACTCTAACAGCATTGAAAATAGAAATAGTCATTTCACAATAGTAGTAGGACACTTCAACACATCATTCTCAGTAAAGGATGGAACATCGAGAAAGAAACTAAACTAAGATACTGAAGATCTAAAGGCCAAAATCAACCAAATTGACCTCATAGACATATATAGAACACTCCACCCAACAGCATCAAAGTATACATTCTTTTTCAACACACATGGAACATTCTCCAGAAGAGATCACATTTTAGGCCACAGAGGAACCCTCGATAAAATACAAAACATCAAAATAATACAAAGCATTCTCTCTGATCACAACACCATGAAAGTAGAAATCAACAACAAAAACAGCAAGGAAAAAAATCAAATACATGGAAACTGAATAACACCTACTTAAAAACAACACAGTAATAGAAGAAATCAAAGAGGGAATAAAAAATTATTAGGTTCAAATGAGAATGAAAACACATCATACCAAAACCTTTGGGACACAGCAAAGGTAGTGCTCAGAGGTTAATTTATAGCAATAGATGCACACATCAAAAAAGAAGAGCAGGCCAAAATCAAAACATTAGCTATACAACTCAAAGAAATACAAAGAGAACAACAAAAGAAGCCCATAGCCACCAGAAGAAAGGAAATAATAAAGATCAGAGCAGAAATAAATGAAATGGAGAACAGAAATACAATAGAAAGAATCAACAAGACCAAAAGTTGGTTCTTTGAAAAGATCAATAAAGTTGACAAACCATTGGCCAAATTGATAAAACAAAAACAGAAGCAAGTAATCAACGTAAGAAATGAGATGAGGACATTACAATGGACCCAACTGAGATAAAAAGGATCATAACAGAATACTATGAAAAACTGTACTCCAAAAAATTTGAGAACCTAGAGGAAATGGACAAATTTCTAGAAACACACCACCTACCCAAACAAACACAAACTGGGATAGACAGTCTGAATAGACTCATAACAAGAGAAGAGATTGAAGAGGCAATAAAAAAATCCCCCCCTCCCCAAAAGCTCTAGCCCAGAGGGCTTCACTGGAGAATTCCACCAAACATTCAGAAACGAGCTCACACCAGAATTACTCAAACTACTTCAGAGCATAGAAAAGGAAAGAATATTCCCGAATTCATTCTGTGAAGCCAGCATAACTATGATACCAAAGCCAGGCAAAGACACCACAAAAAAGAAAATTACAGAGCAATATCTCTCATGAATATAGATACAAAAATTCTCAACAAAAATCTGGCAAATAGAATTCAGCATCATATTAAAAAAAAAACCCCACCACGACCAAGTGGGATTAATACCAGGTATGCAAGGATGGTTCAACATTAGAAAATCAATCAATGTAATTCACCACATAAATAAAACAAAAGAATACAATCACATAATCATCTCAATCGACACAGAAAGGGCATTTGATAAAGTCCAATACCCATTCCTGATTAAAACTTTGAATAACATAGGAATACAAAGGATTCCTCAACATAATAAAGGGCATCTATACAAACCAACAGTCAACATCATTCTCAACTGAGAGAGACTGAAAGCATTCCCCCTGAGAGTGGGAACAAGACAAGGATGACCTTTATCATCACTCCTATTTAACATTGGGCTGGAAGTCCTAGTTACAGAAGTAAGGCAAGAAAAAGAAATAAAGGGCATCCAAATTGGAAAGAAGTAAAACTACCTCTATACATAAAGAACTCAAAGATTTCACAAGAAAACTGTTAGAACTAATAGAACAACTCAATAGAGTTGCATGATATAACATCAGTGTACAAAAATCAGTTGGATTCCTATACACCAACAAAGAGAACTTTGAAAAGGAAATCAGGAAAACAGTACCATTCATAATATCCCCTTAAAAGATAAAATACTTAGGAATAAATCTAACTAGGGATGTAAAAGACCTATACAAAGAAAACTACAAAACACTATTAAAAGAAACCAAAAGAGACCTACATACATGGAAAAACATACTATGCTCATGGATAGGAAGACTCAACATTATGAAAATGTCAATTCTACCCAAAGCAATCTACAGTATAATGCACTCCTGATCCAAATACCAACAGCATTCTTTAACAAGATGGAAAAACTAACCACCAACTTTTATATGGAAAGGAAAGACGCACCATATAAGCAAAGCATTATTGAAGAAAAAGAACAAAGTAGGAGACCCCACACTACCTGATCTCAGAACCTACTATACAGTCACAGTAGTCAAAACAGCCTGGTATTGGTACAATGCCAGACACATAGACCAGCGGAACAGAATCAAGAACCTAAATGTAAATTCATCCACCTATAGTCAGCTGATTTTGACAAAGGACCAAAGTCCATAAAATGGGGAAAAGACAGTCTTTTTGGCAAATTGTGCTGGCAAAACTGGATGTCCATCCATAAAAATGAAATAGGACCCATACTTCACACCATACACAAAAATAGATCAAAGACCTAAATACAAAACTTAAAATGATAAAGATCATGGAAGAAAAAATAGAGACCACACCAGGGGCCCTAATACATGGCATAAATAGAATACAAACCATAACTAACAAGGCACAAACATCAGAAGATACACTAGATAACTGAAAGCTCCTAAAAATTAAACACACTCATCAAAAGACTTCACCAAAAGAATAAAAAGAGAACCTACAGACTGGGAAAAATTTTTTTGGCTACAACATGTCCAACAGGGGTCTAATCTCTAAAATCTATATAATATTTCAACACCTCAATAACAAAAAGACAAATAATCCAATTAAAAAATCTGCAAAAGACACTTCACCAAAGAAGACATTCAGGCAGCTAACAGACACATAAGGAAATGCTCGCGATCATAGGCCATTAGCGAAATGCAAATCAAAACTACAATGATATACCATCTCACCCAGACAGTGCTGGCACAAATAAAAAAAAAAAGAAAATAACAAATGTTGGAGTGGTTGCGGGGAGTTTCGAACTCTTTTGCACTGCTGGGGGGAATGCAAAATGGTATAACCACTATGGAAAATGCTACGGCGCCCCCTTAAAAAGCTAGAAATAGAAATACAATACGATCCAGTAATCTCACTCCTAGGAATAGATCCTAGAGAAGTGAGAGCCATAGCACACAACTAGACATATGCACACCCATGTTCATTGCAGCATTATTTGCAGTAGCAAAAAGGCGGAAACAACCTAAGTGCCCATCAACAGATGAATGGATAAACAAATTATGGTACATTGTGTGTATGTAATACTATGCAATGATAAAGAACAATGTTGAATCTGAGAAACATCTCACAACATGGATGAATCTGGACGGTACTATGCTGAGTGTAATAAGTCAATCACAAAAGAACAAATATTGTATAAGACCACTATTATAAAAACTCGAGAAAAGGTTTACACACAGAAAAAAAAAATCTTTGATGGTTATGAGGGAAGGGAGGGTTAGAGAGGGGAAATCACTAACTAGATAATAGACAAATGTTAACTTTGTTGGCAGGAAAAACAACACACAGTACAGGGAAAGCCAGCACAACTTGGCGAAGGCAAAGTCACAGAAGCTTCCTAGACACACCCAAACTCCTCGAGGGACTGAGTTTTTAGGGCCGAGGTCTGGGGACCATGGTCTCGGGGGACATCTAGGTCAATTGGCATAACACAGTTCGTAAAGAAAATGTTCTATATCCTACTTTGGTGAATAGCATCTGGGGTCTTAAAAGCTTGTGAGTGGCCATCTAAAATACATCTATTGGTCCCCTCATGTTTGGAGCAAAAGAGAATAAAGAAAACCAAAGACATAATGAAAATATTAGTCCAAAGGACTAATGGACACATGAACCACAGCCTCCACCAGCCTGAGCCCAGAAGAACTAGATGGTACCTGGCTACCACCACCAACTGATCTGACAAGGACAATAATAGAGGGCTCCGGACAGAGTGGGAGAAAATTGTAGAACAAAATTCAAATTCACAAGAAAAGTCCAGACTTACTGGTCTGAAAGAGACTGGAGAAACCCAAAACTATGGCCCCTGGACACCCTGCTAACTCAGAACTGAAGCCACTCCTGAAGTTCACCTCTCAGCCAAAGATTAGAGAGGCCTATAAAACAAACAATAACACATGTGAGGAATGTGCTTCCTAGTTCAATCAAGTATATGAGACCAAATGGCCAACACTTGCCCAAAAACAAAGATGAGAAGGCAAGAAAGGACAGGAAAGCTGGACAAATGGACACAGGGCACCTGGGGTGTAAAGGGAAAGAGGGAGAATGCTGACACACTGGGGGGATTGTAACCAATGTCACAAAACAATATGTGCTGTAAGCTTTCACGTAAAACACAATTTAAAAAAAAATCATTTAAGTGAAACCAAACGGTCAAGAGGTACCCTAAAGCAAGATAAGAAGGTAAGGGGGTCACAAGGGAACAATTAATTAAATATTAATGGAAACAGAACAACCAGGATGGGAATAATGAGAATGTTGACACATTGTGAAAAATGTAGCCAATGTCACTGAACAGTATGTACAGAAATTGTTAAAAGGAAACCTAATTTGCTGTGTAAACTTTCATCAAAAACACGATAAAATATTATTTAAAAATAAATAAAAAAGATTACAGCCAAGAAAACCCTATAGGGCAGTTTTACTCTGTCAGACGGGGTTGCTAGGAGTTAGTATTGACTCAATGACACCCAACAACAACAACATTTATATTTGCATGCATACAGTATATATATACATATCTATATGCACATGTACATACTGATTTTTTTTTCTTTCTCCTTCTTCCTGGTCACAGTATTTTGAAGAGTTTGGCCCTTAACTAATATTATTCACCATCTTATGTTCCAATACTTAGGCCTCTAACAGGCTCTTCCATTCTCCTTCAACATGTGATGGGGTGAGCTCTGAATTGAGAGTAACCTAACCCCAAGCATGAATTCAGTGATGGTGCAGTGGTAGAATTCTTGCCTTCCAACTGGGAGAGTCGGGTTTGATTCCAGGCCAATGCACCTCATGCACAGCTACCACCCATCTGTCAGTGGAGGCTTGTGTGTTACTACAATGCTGAAGAAGTTTCAGCAGAACACCCAGACTAAGAAAGTCTAGGAAGAAATGCCTGCAGATCTACTTCTGAAAATCCACCAAAGAAAACCCTATGGATAACAACAGTCAGATCCCATTGTGCCATGAGTTGGGGGCTGACTCAATGGCAGCTAACAACAACAACTCCAAGCTTGGCTGGATGTACAATTCCACCCAAACATCAGAATATAGACCTTTTGAAACAAGCAGTGCTAGAGGGAACAGAAGGGATTTCTAAATAATCTGAACTGCAGGCCTTTGTAGGAGCTACTTGGAAAACTGCATTAAAACAAAAAAATGTTTGAATCCAACATCAGATTCTCTTGCCCCTCGAAAACTGTCACCTTCTCCACATCCATGATGAACTCAGACCAGGACTCAAGCCCAGCTCTCATTTCTCACTTCTACCATAGCTTTTGTGATCCCCATCAAATAATACCTCCTCTTTAAGCTTTTCTCTGAGAAAGCACTTTGCACTCATTTGCCAGGCTAGCTATAGAGAAGCCTTGAAATAAAGGGATGAAAGTAATCATCCTCTGAGATAGAAGGGGCTTTCTCCTAGGTTCAGATTAGATGAAGGTGATCTCTGCCAAACAAAGACCTTACTCCTCAGCTCCCTTTTCTATAGTGCCAGCATTTTTCCCCCCACAGAGGAAAGGCAAAGGCAAACACTCTGCCCAGAGAATGGCTGAACAAAGCTTTGAATTTATGAACGGGGAAACCAGAGGCCTGAGAAGTAAAGGACTATCCAATACACAGTCATATTGAATACCAACAAGGGAATCTGGGGCCCATCCATTCACCTTCCATTTGGGCTTCATTCCATCCAAGTAGAGGACTTTCATTGCCCATAAGCTAATCCTCAACTGTATCTCCCTCCTTCCCTGATTTAAGTTATCCAACCAACTATAAAAACCAAACCTGTTGCTCTCTAGTCAATTCTGACTCATAGTGGCCCTATAGGACAGAAAGAACTGCCCCATAGGGTTTCCAAGAAGCAGCTGGTGGATTTGAATTCAAGATGTTTTGGTTAGCAACCTTAGCTCTTAACCACTGCACCACCACCAAGGCTCCCCAGCCAACTATAGCCAGGGCTTGCTCTGTCAGCAATGAAATTTATGATGCACTCCCAAAGGGCAGGCTTAAACCCGTTGCTATTGAGTTGATTCCAACTCAAAGCAATCCCGTGTGTGTCAAAGTAGAACTGTGCTCCATAGGGTTTTCAATGGCTGGCTTTTCAGAAGTAGATTGTCGAGAAATCTACTTCTGAGGTGCCTCTGGGTGGACTCGAACCTCCAACTTTCAGTTAGTAGTTGAGTATGTTAACTATTTGCACCATCCTGTCATTCCAGGTCAGGCTTAAACTCAGTCTTTTATTTCCTCATGCTGTACAGATTATTAGCAACTATGATTTAATTATAAAGATGCTTAATGAAATAAAAACCAAGAGAAGAAAATAATATAAATCCAAAAGGGTAATATTACATTAGTACATTTTCATTTCCATGCTTTCACATAAACAATCATGTCTATCCCAAAAGATTCTGAATTGTCCTGCATTCAATGAAGACATCCCCTAAAATGCCAAAATGTCATTCTACGACCCACGGAAATTAAAATCTGGATTGCTGCTAGTGATAGGTACCTGGAAAATTCCACTAGCCATGTCTAGAAAAACAAAGCTGTAGTTGAAATATAAATGTGGATAAAACACTTTAAACTCTACTCTGCACTGTACTGACAGCTAGAAGTGATATTAAAGATGGTTTCATCTGTTAAGTTCCCTTAGTTTTCCTCAATATAATACTAGCTATAACAAATATCATGGGCTGTGTGTTTGTCATCCCAGAATCCCCGAAAGCTAACTAGTATAATCCAGTCAAGGGCAGTGGTGATTCAGTGGTAGAAGTCTTGCCTTCCATAAGGAAGACCTGGGTTCAATTCCCAGCCAATGTACCTCATGTGCAGCCACAATCCATCTATCAGTGGAGGTTTGCATTTTGCTATTATTCTGAACAGGTTCAGCAGAGCTTCCAGACTAAGACATACTAGGAAGAAAGGCCTGGCGGTCTACTTCTGAAAACCCTACAGATCACAATAGTCCAATCTGCAATGGATACTGGGGATGGCACAGGACCAGGCAGCATTTTCTTCCATTTTGCATGGGGTCACCATGCGTTGGGGGCCAACTTGATGGCAGCTAACAACAACAGCTTAATCCAGTTGGCAAAGTAATGAACTAAAATGGCAAATTCTAGACAAGAGCCAAACTCTCATTCAAATATCTCTGAGCACCACTCAAACATGTGACGTAGAAGTTGGGGCAGAGGGCAGGCAACGGAAAGTCAACTGAAGGAAGGATGAGCATTATCCCGCTTGAGCTGCAAGCATTTGGAAAACAGAAACGTAAAATTGAAAGACCTTTAAGCCAAACAAATACGAGTCTGTCAGGTTTAGCATTTGAAACTATACATAACTGTCTGTCTTGGCTAAGCTAAATTTAGGTCTCATGAACCTTGTAGCTTTCATGATTCTAGAAAGTAGAAGGTGGTGTGGTGTTGTCAAAGGAACAAACAGTAGTAGACAGGGAATGAGGACACCAACATTCTATTTCCAACTCCGCAACTCACTAGTTCTTGGCCATGCCTTTTGCCTCAGTTTCTTTATCTGTTAAATCAAGATACTAGATTAGTTCATAATGATGGGCTCTGAAAACTCAAAAATTAAACAATTTTATGGACTCTAAATGGGGTGAATCTTTCACTTGTGCTCACCCAAATAAATAAAAAAAGAGACATAGTAAGAAAGGAAGAATGATTGCACCTTCCCTCAGAAAATAAGATGCTCAACGTTAGAAGCCAACTGAATGCCAAACAAAATGCTTATTCATTGCATGAGGCTTACCTCAGAAGCTCAGCAAATAAGATTCAGAAGTGTTTCTAAGAATCCTTAGAAAGAGAAATCAACTTATAAAGATATGGCTTACTTCAGTTCTCATTTTAAAGCTAAGAACTTCAGCCTCTGAGAGGGAAAGTGAGGTTATAAGAAAAGATGTAAAATGATTGACACTGAAGTCACATTGCAGGGTTCAGCGGATCTCGGTCACTGACCCCACGTTCAGGCATTTCTTTCTCTAGGTACTTCATTCTACTAACAGTGTTTGCTTTGACATATTTTAAATTTTTTTTTTTTTTTTGCTGAGAACCAAGGCATAGTGCTAGCAACCCTAAATTCACTCTGTATGCCAAACTAGAAATAGTTCCAGGACAATAGCTTTGTACTAATCTTTATACAGTGTATGGGTTCGGGACTTTTCATCAGAGTAACTGAATTAAAAATAAATGCTTTTCTAAATAAATTCTTTTCATGTCCCAACTTTGCACACTGAAATTTGAGAATAACACTCCAAAATGTTTCTGGACATTCAAACAGTGGCATCACTAGGGTTGGTGTCACCCAGTACAGTAACTCATGGTGTCACCTCGCCATGGACTGCCTCCCATATCAAACCATACAGAATCCTTACTAATTTTTTTGTATTAATGTTACTCATAAATCATAATTCCCATATATGACTACTTCTTTTCCTTTAATTACTACTTCATTCTCAAAAAAAGTTATTGATATAGGTTCACAAATACTAATTACCACAATATTGTAGCTAAAACACCAGAAAATTTGACAAAATCAGTGACTATAAAAACACTGGCAGCAACGAAAACAACAGCGCTTGCAGCATGTTCAGATGAAACCACGTGATTTGAAGTGTCATTGTAATTGGGTAATAATGACAGCTCTCACTGGAATTCATGAGAAGGTTCAAAAAGTAACTCAGCATAGAGTTTTAGCCTTGTAGTTATATTGATACAGGAAAGTTGGGCTTATGAAAAAAGTTTTTTTTGTTTTAACTACAGGGATATTTTCATAGTCATTTTGGTGCCCCACCTCTGACAGTGTCACCCCCTGACAGTGTCACCCCCTCTGACAGTGTTACCCTCTCTGACAGTGTCACTCCCTGACAGTGTCACTAATGTGGTCCATAACCCCCGCACCCCACTAATGATGCCACGGCATTCAAGGCAGAGATATTGGAAGAAGGGGGGTAGCCACCATGACCGTGAAAACATTGCTTCAGTGAGTGTGGTGCCACACAAACTTCACCTCTGCCATTTGCAGCTTAGAATCTAGGAATCTAGGCAATCAATACGACCTAGTTACAAATGACCATTCTGGCCACTAAATAAAAACAAAAAACCTACCTCAGGTTAGGCAAGAATTAGGGATGGCACATGCATATGAAGATTAAGAATGGGAAGTGGAAAGACAAGGAAGTGCGTACTTGCTGAGAGGAGTGGAAGGCATAGCAGTACAGGTCCACAACCCCTTATATTTGGGCTGGAGAAGCAGGCAGCTCTTCCTGTTCAATTTCAAAGCCTTTCTGATAGAGGAAGGTTTTAGGGGGCTTTCTCCTGGTAGACGGTTACTACATGAAAGATAGGCCTTTACGTTTGTTTTGGCCTGGGGTTGTTTTTGTTACTGCTATTGGTTTTAGTTCTTTATATTGCACGCTTTAACAGTCTCAACACTCCTATGAGTTAGGTATTACTGCTATTCCCATTTTACAGATGAAACAACTGTTCGGTAATTTTCCAGAGGTCTCACAGATAGTTAAGTAGAAAAATGAGGATAAAAAATGAGATTGGTCATGCTGCTATTAATCGTTATTTCATGCTGTCTCCTGAAGTTCAGTGGGATTGACAAGCATCTTCTGTTTGGTTTAGAAACTAAGTTCACTTGACTTGATTTCCCTCACCCTTAATTGCCATAAGCAAAATGCCAAGTCACAGAGGGAGAGAGAGAGGCCCTCACAAGATGAAAGAGTCCCCTCGCAATATAACTCATGCACCATCTGGTGTATGCCCCCCTCCTGTGTAAATAATGAAGAAGCTGTTGAAGGAAGAATGTCAAGTGGAGGATTTACCAGTGAGAAGGAATATGAGAAGAAAAGATTCTTAGGTTGGTTTATTATGAGCCCAGTCAATTATCAGCAGCACATTTTGACACCACTGTAAATAATACACCTCTGTCAGAGTAAGCTGATGGAGATTTTCTGTTCAATATATTGTCATAGACACACGACGAAGGGGAGATGTCGGATGGCATATGCAGTACACAGGAATAAACATGTGAATCATCTCACAGGCTTTGAGACTTCCAAGTACTAACTATGACAGATATGAACTACAGTACATTCCCATTCTAAGACTAGGGGACTAATGATGATAAGTTGAACAGTATAATATCCACCTTTACAGTGTACATCTGTATCTGATGGTTATGCTCAAAGGGACATCATTTGACCTGGCCTATTTCCAGTCATGTAATAATGAGAAGCATTTAACCGGGTCAAATGCAATGCTAGATCTAAAAGGGAGCTGAAATCATCCACCACTACTTTCCCTTTTTATAAATGAGGAAAATCAAACTAAATGAAGTTAATTACCTTGTTCTAGATCATGTTACAAAGCCAGTTAAAGACAGTTCTACTGAACCGACAAAAGTAAGAGACCTGAACCTATTTTATGTCTAGACAGGGCCTTCATAACACAACCTAGGGAAATGGAGGCCGCTTTGGAGGAGAGGTAATCCACTCAATTTTTTTTTCCATCCTGAACCATGACGATAGAAGACTATTTATCCAGCCACTTGAAGTGATATATATCATTGTTGTTCAGTCAATTTAACCACAAATGACAGGGTTCATCACACTGAATGTTGGCTGATATTATCTAACATGGCCACTGAGCTTTGCCCAAGTTCCAGCTCTTCCAAGAGGCCTTCCAAGACTACACTGCTCCCTTTGTTCTCTTTAGTACGCACAGGTATTGCCTACCGCAGCCTTGGCATTACAGAGTCATAAAGTATACTGGATTATTTAACCACTCTTGTATCTTTAACTATCTAGTTAGACAGTAAATGCTTAAACTGAGGACTACAGTTCACCAGAAGCCCCCAATGTTGATGTGAACTCATATGCTTCACTAAGACCTTGGGAATCGAAATTCTGGTAGGGATGGGCAAGAACTTTAAAGACCTCCCCAAAGGGTTCTCATGCACCCGAAAGAACCTGCCTTTGGCTAGTGTTCATTCAGAAGACATGATGCTAGCTGCTCTTCTTCCTCTGAGATTCTTAGGGGTATGATGTTTTGGGGACCCCAAAAGACTCCCTTCTACCCTCTATTTCCCTACGTGGACCACATGGGGTTACCACTGCTACTATCCGTCTCTGCTGGTACCTCTCAGAGGTGCCAGGTCAGGCCATGACGCTTTGAGAGCATGCATTCAGCAGTGAGGATTGGTGAGTGCTTCTGACCCTCCTGTGCTCTAGGCAGGAAGAATTTAATGCTGAGGTTTCTCTGGGGGGTTACCATATTTTTATGTAAATGATGCATACCTTTTACGTTTGTTTGCTAACTGCATCCTCCCCCTGTAAGGTATCTTCATAAGCACCACTATGCCAAATTTCTTTTACACTTTGCTGTTAAAAAGAAAAAAAATTAGCATGGCTTGCTTACAAAAATACCTCACGGGGGAGGGTGCGGTTGGCAAACAAACATAGAATGTACACGTTATTTGGGTAAAACCATGGTAGTCCTACGGTTTACACACTCCTTTGAATAAAATTAGGGAGCTAACTAACTCTACAAATTTAAGAGACTGTTATGGATTGAACTGTGTTCCCCAAAAAGATACGTGAAAGCCCTAGTACCTGTAAACATGGCTCTGTTTGGAATTAGGGGCTTCTTTGTAATGTTAATGAGGTCATACCAGAATTAGGTGGGTCCTAAACCTAATCGAGTGGTGTCTTCTAAAAAGAGCAGAATAGACATACGACACATACGCACAGGGGGAAGACACACCATGTGAGGACCCAACTACAAGCAAAGGAAAGCCAAGGATTTTTGGTAGACACCAGAAACTAGGAGAGAGGCTCACAGAAGAAATCAACACACTCAAGACCCTGATTTGGACTTTCAGCCTCCAGACTGTGAGAAAGTAAATGTCTGTTCTTTAAAGGCACCTACCTGTGGTATTTTTTGATATGGCAGCACTAGGTAAGTATCTTTACATTGGCTTGGGTCATATCTTTCAGCTGAGGCCTCTCTCTGCTAAGGATCAACAGTGCAAGGGGAGAACAGTGTTTCCGAATCAGAAGAACAGGTCATCCATGAACAAGGATGTACCCCAAATGGAGTCAACCACAGCCCAGACAGAGATTATGGAATTGGCCTTAATTAGTAAAATTAATAACAATATTAGGAAACAAGCTAATGTCACATTTAAATGTCACATGTGTCTCTCTGGGCATTTCTGCCTCACTAAGCCTTCCAAGAATTAAAAAACACTCTCTTTGGGGCTTGCAGTATTTCCTTTTAGAGTCTGGGATCCACCTGTGTGCCTTTATGCCACAGAAATGGCATTAGATTGGGAGATAAATTTGTACATTTGTCTTTGTTAAACATTCAAATTTAATTTAGACAAAATATTAATGGAGTAGGCAGCCAAAAATTAATTTCACTCATGTTTATATTTGTAAAATCAAATAGTGAATTAAATACATAGTATTCATCATGCACTTATTTATTGTAACTTTTCATCATAGTTCACTTATGCTCAATTTTGACAATACAATATATATACACATGGCAGATGTGCACATATATATTGTTTGAATATATATTTATAAATCGCCAGATAATTGATGAACTTAAAAATAAAAGTCTACATGTCTGAATCACCCCAAAGCCATCTGACTACACATTAAAATATACATTTGGATTCAAATTTATGAAATGGCATGAGAAATAGCTTTCTTAACTCCACAGTAATAAAGAATCAAGAAACAGATATTTTTTCAATTTCATCCCATTACATTTTATGTCCACATTTAGATGTATCTGGGAAGATCTCTAAACTGACACCACTGTGAGAGTCCCCCGGGATTCACAAATATCATTTCCATGACACTCAGAAAACTGGGGGAAAAGAGGAGAATGTGAACGGCGATAAATTGGAGCTAATCTCTTTCTGCCACAACCTGAAATGATACTTGGCCAGGTAATCTCCCCATCCTCCACGCGGTAATAAGAGCTTGTCTATCTCTCGCACATACCCAACCCGAGGACTGGTATCTCCCTCAAATGCTTGTACTAGAAATTTCCTAACAGGATTCCAGGCCTCTGGAAGAAAAAGAAAAATGAAAAATAATTCTGTCAGGCAGTAAGCATTGTAAATTTGAAGAAAAGGCAAAGCCTATAGTTTGAGGCCCGCAATAAATAAAACAAAGAATGGATTCTTTCAGTTCATAAAATGCAACCAACCATAAAACACACAAAGAGCCTCTGATGAGGGTCCTCTCAGCCTTTTGGAGCGCCATTCAGTATACATTTGGTGGGATGACTGAAAGCCCCAAATCTGGACCTATCCTACTGCTTATCCATTCAGGCTCCAGCAAGGGAATTCTTGGATGTAAATATGAAGAGCCCACAGTGGTCAAATAGTGCACAGGCCAACTGACACTGCTTCTGCCTTTATTACCACCTCTGATCCCAAGGATATCTTTGTTTCCACCTAGGACAGTGAAGTCCATTAGGAGCAGAGGTTTTGGATACAGACAATTGACTCTATTTGGATGACATTGGACAAGTCACTTAGCTTCCCTGCTCCTTAGCTTACCCATGTGAACATTAATGATGGAACCCACCTCATTGTGTTCTGAGAACCAAATAAATTGAGCAGGCAAAGCACTGGGTAGCTTACTGGCCCACAAGGAATGTTAGCAATTAACATCTTCCCGTATGTTGGTGGTAGATGTGTGCCTGCTAGAAATTCATAGTATCCAAAAGTAGGTAAGGAGATGTGCCAAATACACCCATTCTGCTTTTCCCAGGGTCCCTCCTGGAAAGGTTTTCCCTGCTTCCTCTGCTAACACATTTTTGTGGTACTTTGAGGCTTGGTGCTAACACCACCATATTCTGCATGTCATCTTCTCTTTCTGTGTTGTTTTACAGTTACCTGTTAGCATGTCTGTTTTCCTCACTGGGTGTGTATCACTTGAGTTCATACATCTTGACTTACTCAGGCCCCTAGACCCAGAGAAACCAGCCCAAAACTTTTTGTATAGTAACAAGTAACCAGTTGCTATTGAGTTGATTCTGACTCATGGCAACCTTATGTATGTCAGAGTAGAACTGTGCTCCATAGGGTTTTCAATGGCTGATTTTTCAGAAGTAGATTTCCAGGCCTTCCTTCTGAGGTGTGTCTAGGTGGACTCTAACCTCCAACCTTTCAGTTATCATCAGAGTGCATTAACCATTTGCATCACCCAAAGACTAGGTACTCAAGATGCATTTCCTAGGAAGGAGATGGGGAGATAACTGAAAGGAAAAAAAGTTACTAAGGTGTCAGGAAAACCTTTATTCTTATCTTGGCTCTGGCAACAAATATCTCTCTAACCTTGGAAAAGTCACTTAATTTCTTCAGACATCAGTCTTCTCATCCTTAAAGATAATCTCCAATTTTCTTTGTTGCTCTAAAATTTTATAACTTAAAGAAAAATAACTAAACAACTACAGAAAGGAACCTCTGTTATCGGGTTCCCTAAGCTGTTAGAGCAGAGGAAAGAGACCAGCTGAGCATGGATCAGGCCCTTGGTCCAACTTATAAAACTCAAATTTCTTCTGGATCTTTTAGCTGTTCTCATCCCTTTCTATTTATTTATATTTTTTAGATTGTGCAAGTTCAACGCAATGAGCCCATTGCTACGATCACAAAACCACTGCATCTGTGTCATCACTATCCTGTAGGACTTGAACAAAAAGCTCTGTCCACAAAGAAGATAAAATATATTCACAAACCAGTGAACACCTGTTTGAGAAGTGGGGAGAAATGGTAGCCCGGGTATGGGGAAAGAGAAAGAACCAAGCCCATGCCAGCTCCGGCTCTGGCTTCAGACTCTCCTAACGCAGCAAAGTCCACCTGACAAACCAAAGGCTTGGCCAGATTTATGAGTTTTCTGAACTCAATCAATCAGAACAGAGCCTGCTCTGACCTACAGAAGGTCACTCAACCATATTGAATATTTGTCACCATTCCATGGCCAAAGACAAAGTGAGTAGATATCCAAGACAGATTTAGAAATGTCCCTGTTTGTTCCAGGACACCATGAATATCTGCCTGGGTGCGAAGAGCACAGGGGTGGATTTCCCTTCCCTGAGCAGACCCTCCATGCACAGGGGCCTGAGGTGCCTCTTGTCACTATCAGTCAGCAACTCAAGGCTGGAGAAGCAGATGTTGAAGCTTACTGCTTGGCCCCACCTCGCTGCGTGAGGGTCTGCCTTGGAACAGTCAGGGAAGGGGAAGGTGGCAGAGTTAGGAGCCCTCACGCAGACCCTCACGCAAAACCCCAACTGACCTGAGTTGTCAGAGTCATCCTGCGGCGGTGCCAAAAACCTGAGTTCCCTTTGCTCACTTACAGCATCCACAGCCAGAAAGCAAAAGCCTTTTTCTCATAAGCTTATTTTTCACTCACGTGAAGTGTGAATGGCCTCCTTATTTGTTCTTGAATATCTACAGGAAATGGAAACTAGCCTCTATTTCACTAATTCTACCACCACATCTCTGCTCACTTGCTTCTCAACTGAGAGCATTCAGAAACAGTGCACAGTGAGTGAGAACCCACCATTGTGGTAGGGACTCAGCACATCTAAGGTTCATGCCAGCAGACAGAATGGATATGATGTTTTAATATAACTAAAGCCTAGTACTTTCTCTTATTTCTGAAGCAATAGATGGTATTACAATAAAAACTGGGGAAATAACTAGGGTCCTAGAAGTCCAAGCATTGGGCATTAGTATAGTCCACCAGCTTCTCCCAAGGCCTAACAATCCATCCAGAGTATGATCATTCTTTTCATTGTCTGTTTGGTCTTTTTTATCACCATTGGCTTTGCCAGAAATATGAGTGTTAGAAGAACCTAGGAGAGAAATCTCCATTACCAAATTTTCCTCCTGAACAAGGGCTTCTGAGAACTGGTGTGGTCTAATGAACTAATGACTCAAGGCCAACTCCTCTACACGGACAATGCTCTGATAATTTGTGTTAGAGTATTCACCAAAGACAACTAAGCAGGGGTGAGGTCTAGGGAGTCTCCCAACAAAAGGAAGTGTGACACTGAAAATGTAACCAGTTGTCAATTTAGGCATTCAATCTCCTGCTTTATTTCTTCTTGTTTGAGCCTTTCTAAATAAAGAGTAGGAGGGTAAAGTGCTTGGCCTGTATACTGCTCTTGTCTGAGAGTCTTGGGTTACGTTTTTAGCCCCTTTCTTATGGGGTAGCCTCTCCCTTTTGCTCTCAGAAGTATCACACAACATCCTCAGCTTACTGTATCATCCTCCAGTGTCTAGAATGAATTCTTGCAGCTTCCTGGGGCCTCATGGAAAAAAGATTCAGGGTGATGACACTTGGGAGGACTGGGAGTCACACTTCAGGAAGAATTTTCTTAGTCTGACACAGGGCCATGTCTTAGTTCTGCCAAAGCCTACCTGTGTGGTCTGGAGAAGTCACCTCTCCTCCCCCAGGGCACCAGTTTTCTTATTTGCCATGAGAGGGACTTGGGCCAGATAATCCCTAAGTTCCTTTGCAGATGAATATTCAAGGGTACCTTCCCTTCCTTGAGGACTGGAAATGAATGTGTAGCATAGATTGTTATTAATTAATCTATAAAATTAACTAGTATACCACACAGTGGTCCATTACATGGGCAGAAAGACCAGAGTGGGCACATCCCAAGCTGCTTTTCACAAGCCTAAGAACAAGAAGGGTCTGTAACAATAATGTACTGAATCAATACATGAATGAATATACGACTCAAAAGCCAAGCAGACATTTAAGGTTAGGTGGCATCTGTGATTCTCCCTCTCTCTGTGAGCGCACACACGTGCATGTGTGTGTATGTACAAACATACATATCACTTAGCAAATATCACTTAACATTCAGTACTGATTGTCTTTTTCTTCTACAAGATGGTGAGCTCTTTGAGGTTGAGGATCTCATCTTTATCCTAGGCATTCAGCCAGAGCCTGGCCAATAGTAAATGCTCAGTGGAGATGGATGGATGGATGGATGAATGGATGAACAAAGAGGTGATATGCAGTTGGTGAAATATTTTGTGCAACCTCAGTTGCCAAAGAATCCATCATGTTTCTGTTTTTTCTAGCACTGAGAGTGAGAGTGAGGGCAACAGAGATAAGAAAATGAGTTCTACCTTCTTCAGTGGGCAGCAGGGAGGTGTCTGCTCAGAGTCCACTATAATTGGGCCACTGATGCTTTAGAGAAATAAGATGTTAAAGTTCTGGAATGAGGAAAGAGAAAAGGAGGTGAGAAGACAACAGTTACCGAGAAGGAAATGAATTATATTTTTTATTCTGCTCTTACTAATCCTTTAAGATTTTAATTTTTATATTCTTAAAGAGACTTAAGAAGTCTTAAGCAAAGGTGAGATGGACTGAGATAAGAATAAGTTTAGGCATTATCCATACATCTGGAGTTGGGAATTTGTCAGAAGTAAGTGATTGACTTTCCACCTTAATATGCAAATGTATCCTTATTTATGCTGTTATACCCATGTTCAGCATAGGATGGAGAATTTGGACTGGCTCACTCTAAGTGGATGAGAATTTGATTCCATGACAAAATGAGAGTGGGTACCTGGGTGATTCAGGTAAAGAACAGGCCAGAGCAATACGAGAGGCAGGGCCAAAGGAAAACACAAACCAGCAACATGATCCATGGCCTCTGTCACTCCTCGGGAAAGGCTATTTCTGTTTGCCTAGTGCTGTTCTTGAGAGCAGTGTTGATTACCAGATAACCAGATCCCTTGGTCTTTCACAGAATCAACAGCTTGGCAGCCACAAAGTGACAGACATCAATACTAATCGCACAAGCCTGTCTGTAACTGGACCCTGGGACAGGCCGTGCTACACCTGCCTGTCCAGGAAATGTACTCCAGGTCCTTCCCCATAGGAACCACTAACAACACTTATTAGCTATTTCCTTGCCCGATAAGTGGTCTGTGCCTAGTTCTGGCTCCCATTACTATATTTATTTCAGCCTGTGTCCTGAAACCTGATATCTTTGTACTTGGGGGGTGCTGTGTCTGCCACCTGACAATGATTTGACATGACATGGTGACAGAAAACAGGGAGAAGTGATGGAAATAAAAGAACAAGGGATCCCAGCTGCAGTGCTGGTGGCTCCAGGCAGGGGAGTACCCATCAACACAGATAACTATTAGCAAGAGCCCAAGCCCCACTGATGGAACGGTCAGATCATTAAAGTCTGAGCTTCATTGGACTGGGAGAGATTAATCTTCTTTTGCTGGCCAAGGCCCTGTGCAAAATTATAGCGGGCTCTTCACCTGTGCGTTTTAGTTTAATGCAGCTCAACTTCTGCCCCTCACCTCCCACTTCTATTCTCCTAGCAGGTCATTCATTGTGTTCCTTTTTCCCGGGACTCTGTGACTACACTTAGAGATGTCACTGGGATGATGAGCATAGGCGCTGAACTACCATAGTGATCATATGTTGGTGCTAAAATGATCCAAGATACTATCTAGGGTATATATACGGGGTTTCAAGGTGAGAACCCTCATCTTCTATATAGGCACAACAGTGGAAACAGCAGTTTAGGATTCCAAAGAGCAATCTCAAAGACAGAGTCTATGACTAACTGGGGTAACCACAGGCAAGTTATAAGCCTACCCTGGGACTCATCTATAAGGTGAACAAGATGAACAAGACCACTGATTTCCAAATTTCTGTTGTTGTTGTTATGTTAGCAATACAATTTTTTAGTTAAATGATATTTTATATTAGACCTTGTCATGGATTGAATTGTGTCCCCCCAAAATATGTGTCAACTTAGTTAGACTGTGGTTCCCAGTAGTGTGTGGCTGTCCTCCATTTTTTGATTGATGTAATTGTCCTGTATGTTGTAAATCCTAATCTCTGCCTGTGGTTAATGAGGCAAGATTAGATTATTTTAAAGAGGATTAGGGTGGGATGTAACACCCTTACTCAGGTCACATCCCTAATCCAATGTAAAGTGAGTTTCCCTTGGGTATGGCCTGCATCACCTTTTATCTTACAAGGGATAAAAAGAAAGGGAAGCCAGCAGATAGTTGGGGACCGCACACCACCAAGAAACAGCCAGGAGAATAGCGAGTCCTTTGGATCTGGGGTCCCTGTGCTGAGAAGCTCCTTGAGTGGGGAAGATTGATGACAAGGACCTTCCCCCAAAGTCAACACGGACAGAAAGCCTTCCCCTGGAGCTGGCACCCTGAATTTGGACTTCTAGCCTCCTAGACTGTGACAGAATAAATTTCTCTTTGTTAAAGCCATCCACTTATGCTATTTCTGTTATAGCAGAACTAGATAACTGAGACAGACCCTAATGTATAAAATAGATAAAAATGGACTTAATATGACTGAAGCCAGGCTTGGTGGTATTGGTAGCTCCACCCTGCTGGGTTGGTAACCCGCCCCCCTTGTTCCCCTTACATCTCTGACACACCTCTCTGGAACACTAGAGCTCTACATAGCTCAGTGTGAAAACCACTGGAACAGATAATTTCTAAGTTCCCTCTGGCTCAAATGTTTTGGTAAGGCACTGGAGACAGAGAACTTGGAGAGGGAGGTGGGGATTTGCATGCTGTTAGAATTATCTTCTCTCTACAACTTTATATTTTCCTTTTGTCACCAATGGCCCAAGAGCTAAGGGCTCTGTGGAAGTGTATGAGAAGACAGAACAGTTTGAGGAGGAACATATAAGAAGGGTCCCAGGCTCGCTTCCCCTGCAGTCTAGAAAGCTCAGCTTTTACCTTTACGTTTATTGGACTTTAAATATAGAGGAAGGGAAAGTTTGAAAACAATCAGTCTAGACTTAAGCTTTACAAAAGGAAATTAAATACTAGAAATATCTTTAGGACGTATTACCCTCTTGATTATCTTCATCACCACCCCTACCACCACCACCCACCACCACCATCACCCACCACCACCAACAACAACAAATACAAGGTAAGTATCATCAGTCATCAACTGTGGATAATAATAATAATAGCTAACATGTATAACACCATTATGAGCTGTTCTAGTGATGTTACGTTTATAGAAACCCTAGACAAAGATACTATCATGCTCATTATAAAGATGACAAAACTGAGCCACAGAAGAGTAAGCACATTTCTCAAGTTGCAGAGTTGGTAAGCGGGAGAGCTGGGCTTTGAACCAATGGAGTCTGACTCTAAAGTCTGTGCTCTTAACACTATTGCCATCCAGGTAAGTGGGCTGATGAGGGGAGAGGAAAGAACTTGCCTATGATGAGCCTCAAGCAAACTGTAAACTCAGCAAAGTTTTCCAATAGCATAAAATGCCTAGTTATAGGCCCTTTTTGCATCCATGCCCCTCTCTATATCATACTGGTTATTAGCTGGTTATTATTCTCCTCTTAGAGTATTCAGAAAATATATTTAGATCCTTTCTTCTCACCCAGATGTAAGTAACTGATAACAGGTCAATCTGCTACTTTCTCCCTGAGAAAGTTGTCTTTTGTTGTTCTTGCTGTTTACCAAAGCCAAAGCCTTGATCTAAAGAGATGAAGTTCCAATTGTAAAATTTCAATGTCAGCATATGAACAAGGATTATGGACTCTTGACATCATCAGAGTCTTCCTAAACCAGACCAAACCCCTTGCCGTCGAGTCAACTCCAACTCATAGCGAGTCTTCCCAGTGCCCCTGAAATCTATTAAGTGGTTTTGGATTCATTAAGGAAAACCTATCCGAATAAAGAAATGGATACAGTCTTTTCTCTAGGTACAATTCAGTAGGGAAAAAAAAATCAGAAATCTTTGGCCTTGGGTTTGCAGGGCAATTCAGGGTTGTGGAATAATTAGGGGGTTGGAATCAGTAGCGATCCCAATTGAAATGCTGTATTTCTGTACTGCCACCCCTGGGTCACCCTTGGGTTAACATTTTCAATGAACATTCAAGCCCCTTCATGTTATTTATATTTGTTTCATCTTTTCTTTTACAAGGTAGAGAAAATGGAAGGAAAACAATATCCCCATCCTCAAAAGCATTCACTGTGGCTCCCTGGGAGGAAACAGCAGGGCTTGAGGAGACGCAAGGACCCGCTCTCACTTCCATTCTACTTCTCTCCTGCTTGCCTGGAGAAATCACTCAGCACTCGTAATGAGAGGATGCAGTGGCTAATTTTACACCGTAAATCATAAGGCTAATACTATGACTAAAAAGTGATATGATCAGCTTCTTTTCCTCCAAGGCTGTTAGATCTTAGTCAATTACTTGTGAACAAAGATTTAAAGACTTCAGAAACCCCTTTGCCACCAAAAGATGCTTTTGCTATTAGCTTTCTTTTGCCTTGAAAAGATTCTCCATCTCCCTGCAAGGGGTTCCAGCAGGGTCTCAGCATTTAGAGAAGGGGTGTTTGCAAGGGGGCTGCAATTAACAATGTGAGGCTAACATAAATCCTGGAGACTCCATACGTTCCAAGTGATATTGCCAAGAGTCCTAGGGTAACCTAATACAAGTGGAGAAAACACACAGAGATAGGAGAAATATACCTTGTTTCCAACATATTTATCAAGCTGTTTAAATATGAAACAAAATCCTACCAGGCTACAAGTTTCCAGCTGTTATGATATCATAAGATAAATTTACAGCTAGAGAAACAGCATGTTTGCTTTTATAAAGTACGGAAATATAAATGTTCCAAGTGTTGAAACTGTCCAAACAAATTAATTCAAGTAAAAATAGTTGTCTCAGATTTAGTTCCCTCACATTTGCTTTCTTTTTATAGTGCCCATGAGCACACTTCTCCCCACGTGGGGAGGAGAGGAAGTGAACTTCCATCTCGGCAGGAACCGCTCCTGCACGTGGGAACCCAAGGAGCCATAAGCCGGAAAGCCAGGTAGCCCCTGCCCATGCCCCTACCCCACTGCTGATCTATTAAAGTCTTAATTTAGCTTCTTTGCAACGTTACAAATACTCCCTGGGAGGGGGCTGAGGCTAGAAATCGCATTATGTGCCCCCATTTTGGATGTTCATTGTGAGCAAAAATGAAAAAAGAGTTTCTTTCCTCATTGACTTTGAAAAGAATAGAGTGGTGATTAACAGCAACATTTTTTTAAATGAAATGCAACCCGTCATCTCTGTCATCTTCTGGCCATCCTCGCTTGTACGCGCCTCCCTGACAAGAGGAATAATAATGGTCATACATCACTGCCCTGCACGTCCAATCATCTAAATCTTCCCTCGCTGCAGCCTCTGAGACTCAATTACTTTATTGACATGCAATCTTCATAAGGGGAGAAATATTGTGCATGTAAGGTCACTTGGTTATGAAGACATATTATCATATTATCTGCATGAGGGTTGCAGGGCTAAGACCTGACAGAGCTAATTATAATTGTACATGATAGAAAGCTCAGTACACATTATTCGCTTGGCTGAATTAAAGGTGAGGTAAGTCCATGACATCATGGTTTTTTGAGAAAATAACGCAACTTTGGCTTGGAGGCCATAATTTTTTTTTTTTTTTTTTTTTTTACTGTACTTCAGGTGAAGGCCCACAGAACAAATAGTTTCTCATGAAACAGTAGTACACATATTGTTCTACTTTGTCTTCTGCTATTTGTGCATTTGTAGTTACGTTTGTTAGCTTTTTTTTTTTTTTTTTTAGTTTCCATATTTTTACTTTTGGGTTTTCACGGGCAATGAAAGAGCTAGCCAGGGATACTTCAGATTTTGGGGAAAGGAGATCGCATGTCGTGTGTGTGTGTGTGTGTGTGTGAGTGTGTGTGTGTGTGTGTGTGTGTGTGTGTGTAATTGGCATGGTGATTCCCCCATCTAACACCAAGGTTTCAGTCCATTTCCCCGCAACTGAAATGAGAACCACTCAAGGGAGAACGGTAAAGGGATACAAATGGGTCAAGTTGATAACAGAGTAACACTTCCCCTCACCTTCAATTACCCCCGTCTCAGGTCCTTGTCCCTATCTTTCTCTTGGCCTCACTGGCAGAGTCTCACCTTGCCAGGATTTAGAGCTCTTGAATGTGGTTTCTTTGTTCAGACATATCAAGTTATTTAATAGTTCACCACCAGACACATGCTAGAGGTGTCATGTATTGCTGAGATGCATAACGAGTCATTCTCTTCCTTGAAACCTCAGGCTGTTTACCACTCCCCGCTCATGCCAGGTGTGTCTCATATTGAGAGGCCAGGATGGGGAGCTGCTGTAGAAAATCTGTAAGAAAGGAGCCTCTTGGAAAGAAATTCAGGCCAAGTCCCTGTGTCTTCCAACCTTGGCATCGTAAATGTGGGGCCTGGAAGGAAAACGGGGGTAGATGGGTCTATGATGAGTCATCACAGAAGTCAAAAACAAGTCAGCCTCCAAGGATGGGCTTCAGCCAGCATCTGAGCTTAGGGCCTGGACACATATGGAACTTCAGGAGAGTCTTATGAGCTTTTAAAAGTAATCAAGAAGCCATTCAAAGCACCACTACAATTCAGCACAGGCTGGTTCCTAAAATTCTCTTTCCCTCAGTAAAGAACTAATTCAATAAAAAAAAAAAAAAAGAACAGCTAAAGCCTTCTAAGCTTCCGAATTGCCTGAGTTCTGTAACATGAGTGCTTTGGCTCAGACATAAGAAACAGAACAGAACCGGAAATTGAGGTTGTGCAAATTCTCTCTTATTGAATACCCTAGTGACTCAAACTTTTTTAATATATATAGAACTTTCTGACATGAATGGCTCAAAAATAATGGTGACAGTAACAAAGCTACAAAGAGATTCAGACTTTCCCCCCACCCCCTGAATTAGAGGTTACATTGTACACAAGTAAATTTGATGGTGATGCATGCATAGTAGAAATGGTAACCCGTTGGACACTAGTACTTTGGCTTGGTTAGTTAAAATTGGAGAGTTTACTGCATTGCATCTCTATCTCCAGCATCTCCAATGCCTTTTTGAAAGAGGGATGTTCATAAAGTGCTCGTTTCCAAAAATTGAGATACTAATTGAGATTAAAAAAATGCATGGTCAGTAGAAAGAGAGCTGGGCTAAGGTTTAGGAGATTAAAGATCTACTGACTCAACCACCCATCTTACTTGCTATAGGACCCTGGCCAAGGCACACTTCTCTCTGCATATGCTGTAGAAAGTAGTTGAGAGAAATAGTACTGTGAAAAGACTGTGGGATTCCTTAAGAAACCAACTGGGTTAAAATCCGGCTACATCATTTACTGGCTTAATGATCTTGAGCAAATACTTTGCCTTCTGAGCTTCAATTCCCCTTTTTTAAAAGAGATATTGATATCATCCTCTTCAAAGGATGAGTATAAGAATTAAATGATAAAAATGAAAGTGAAGACACTTTATAAACAAATACACTAGGTGAATGGCAGTTATTGTTATGGTTTGTAGCTCTACCTATTTTACACACTTATCCAGGTCAGTGATGTAAGTAAACAAGGACTGTGAAGATGAAAGTCCCATACTAACTTAAGGAATAATTGTTATTAATGTGGGTAACCAGGCCAGTCTCTTAAATACAAAAACTCTTTGGATTTTTAATGTCAAAAATCACTTCCACCAGAAAGTTCCTGGCTGTTCAGAGTCATTGGTTCTGTGTCAAGGAAGTAGAAAGGAAGTTATGGTGGCAGAAATTGATGTTATATTATTCTATTAAGACAAGTCCCTATGGAAAGTGGGCCTGGCCCTAGGATCACAAAGGAACCTCTACTCTGGCTATCAACTCCCCATATTTGTTCTTATAGTCATCTGGAGAGTTTGAGACCAAGAGTCTGGAGAAGAAACTAATTCTCCTTTTTGGACATCAGGACATACTCTGTGACATCCTCCCTCCCAGCCTAGATGTCAGGAGACCTCCAGGACTAATAGTCCCGAACACATCCCTTCATCTTTTGGGGCCTCATATTCTGCACCTGGGAAAGTGACTCCCAGTTGTTGGTTTTCTTGTTAACACCTCCTCAGTTGATTAGGCTACACTGTTTAAGGAAAACAGACACTGTGGCAAGGGAGCAAACCTTCCACTTAAGTTGGGTGAGGGATTTTGATTTGAGTCAAAAGAAGTCTGGAGTTCACTATCGAACAGCAGCAACAACTAAATTTTAAACAGTGCCTTTCACTTTAAAATAACTTTATATTCATTAATTTTGTAAATGATTATTTTATAAGATCCTGAAGAGAAAGAAAGTGGTGAGCACAGTGACATGAGCCCAACACAATGCAATTTCTTCCTTGAGGTAATTTTCTATTATTAAGCAACATTTAAGAGACTTAGAAGCTGAACTAAACTTTACACAGTTTTATAGGTCTAGGCGGACAAAATTAGATTTAAGGTACATTAAGGAGAAGAGGCCTAGTCTCAGCCTTTTACCTGGGACCCCAAAGAGCCATATCCCAGATGGAGGAGTGACTAGAAACAGATCAGCCCTCACAAAGTTTGAAGTCTGGTTTCCCATTAGCAAAATCTCTAACTGGATTGAGGTGATCTTTCCCCACCCTAATTGCCTTCCAAAAACAAAATAAATCCTCTCTGGAAGAAAATAGTACTATTAGAGTCTCGAATTATCTCTATAATTGTTTGCATTCACTGCCAGCTATTCTAAGAAATACCATGTGGCTACCAAGAGACAAGACCTAATAACCAAAAGTCCAGAAAATAAATAAATAAATAAACAACAGATATAGTCTGTAAGAGATCCAGATATTGGATTACTAGGCATGGACCTGAACATACTAATCATAAATATTTCAAAATATATGA
Source organism: Trichechus manatus latirostris (assembly GCF_000243295.1). Lineage (NCBI taxonomy): Eukaryota > Metazoa > Chordata > Mammalia > Sirenia > Trichechidae > Trichechus > Trichechus manatus. The sequence continues at coordinate 3,893,332 of NW_004444042.1, forward strand.
AGCAAACATTGACAGTGCTGAAAGGGAAAAAAGGCAACTTTACAATCCTAGTAGGATGTTTTAACACACCTCTCCCAGTAAGTAAAGAAAAAATTGACAAAAATCTGGAACTATATAAAGGTTTGAACAATATAATTAATAAACTTGATCACAGACCCACCCACCCAGACACACACACATACACACACACGAATATAGACATTGCACATAGAACTGTAGGCATAGCACAACACAGAACATTCATCCAAAGTAAACATATGGTGGTCAATAAAGGAAGTTTTAAAAATTTCAAAATATTGAAATTATGCATTCTCTGACCAGAATGGAATTAAACTAAAAGTCACTAACAGAAGATAACTGAGAAATCCTCAAGTGCCTGGAAATTAAGCAACACACTTCTAGATAACCCACGTGTCAAAGAAAAAATCACAAGGGAAGTTAGAAAATATTTGGAACTAAATGTCTACGAAAATATGACTTATAAAAGCTTACGGGATACAGCAAAAGCCATACTTAGAGGGACATGTATATCCTTAAATGCATGTTAGAAAAGAAGAACGGCTGAAAATCAGTGAACTAATATCCATGTGAAGCAGTTAAAGAACAGCAAATAAAACCAACAAATTGGAAGGAAAGAAATAATAATGAGTAAAAATAATGACATAAAACATGTTCATTAAAATAACCAACAAAGATAAAAGTTGGTGTTTTGAAAGGACTTATAAAATAATAAATTCTGAGATGGGGGTTGGGGATTAAGAGACTGTACAAGAGAAAAACAGAGAAGACATTAAATTACCATATCTCAAATGAAAAGAGGGACATCAATAAAGTGTTTACAAAAATTAAAGACATAAGAGGATATTATGAACAATTTTATGCCAATAGACTTGAAATTTAAATCCAATAAACAAAATCAATAAAAAAATACAACTTACCAAGACAGATAAAATAAAAATTAGAATAGTCCTACATCTTAAAGTAATTAAATATGTAATTAAAATCTTTCTCACAAAGAAAACTCTACACCTAGATGATTTCAGGCATGAATTTTTTCAAATACTTAAGAAAGAAACAACACCAATTTTAAATGAAGTTTTCCAGAGAATTTTCCTAACTTGTTTTGTGAGCATAGTAAAATATTATACTAATATCTATGCAATATATTAACAGATAAATTCCATGTATGTATACCTGTGTGCATTCATACAACACAATCAGTTTGGGTTAATTTTAGGAATGAAAGTTGCTTTAACATTTAAAATTAATGTATTTCACTAAATTAATAAAGGAGAAAAGCAAATGATCAATTAAATATATGCATAGGAAAAAGAAAACATTTGACAATATTCAATGCACGGTCATGATAAAATTCTTAACAAAATAAGAATAGAAGGAACTTCCCTAATTTATAAGGGGTAGCTATAGAAATCCTATAGCAAATGACCAAAAGTCAGTAGTAAAATTAAAACCTGAGATCTAAAATGAAACAAGGATATCTTTCATCATCATTTCTATTCAATATTATACTGGAGGTTCTAGCCAATGTTATAGGCAGGAAAAGAAATAAAAAGTAAAGAATAAGAAAAAAATAAATTGTTGTTATTTACAGATGACATTCTATATATAGAAAAGCAAAAGTAACTTTAGGAAATTTCTTAGAATGAATAAGTGAATTGTGCAAGGCTACTGGCTTCAAGATCAATATACAAAATGTATTTGTCTCTTTTATACTAGTACCAAACAGTAAATAAATTGCAATGGTATCAAAAGATCAAATATCTAGAAATAAATGTAATGAAATATGTACAAGAACTCCACACACACATAAAAGGTATAAAATATTGAGCCAAATTAAAATAGATCTAAATAAATGAAAGATATTGTCATAGTCATGGACTGAAAGACATAATGTTATCGTTATTATGTGCCATCAAGTGGATTCTGACTCATAGTGACCCTACAGGACAGAGTAGAACTGCCCCATAGGGTTTCCGAGGAGCAGATGGTGGATTTGAACTGCCAACCTTTTGGTTATCAGGCTGAGCTCTTAACCACTTCACCACCAGGGCTCCACTAAATAAATGGAAGGATAGTCTCACAGTCATAGACTGAAAGACATAATATTGTAAGCATGTCAATTGCCCATAAATTGGTCTATTGATTAAATGCAATCTCAACCAAAATTCCATTTTTTAAAAATTATTGTCATCGTTGCTGCTGTTATTAAAACAGATAAAATGATTTTAAAAATTGTATGGTTCAAGAATGGCCAAGATAATCTTGAAAAAGAAATGTGGAGAACTTTCATGACTAGGTATCAGGCCTTATTATAGTGGTACAATAAAAGATTGTGGTATTGACACAAGGAGAGACAAGTATACAAACGGAACAGAATAGAGAGTACAGGAACAAACTCATATATATGCAGACATTTGATTTATGAAAAGAGCAGTGGGGGAATGGAAGGTCTTTTCCGATATTCTTACGGAAAAAAAAAAAAACTAATTCTTAACCCCTTACCTCATACCATACATGAAAATAAATTTCAGGCGGATTGTGGCTTTAAGTATAAAACTTCTAAAAGTTAACCAAAGAGAATACCTTCATGAGCTTTGAGTAGACGATGGTTGCTTAAACAGGACTCTGTAAGCACTAACCATAAAAGAAAGACTGTCCTATTGGACTCCAATATTATGGAGACTCTCACAGAATGTTGAACAACAATGGAAAAAAAAAAAAATCCAGTAACAACATAATACATACTATATGCTTCCATTTTTATAAGATTTAAAAGCAAGCAGAACTGATCCGTGGTGTTAAAAGTCAGGATATCTGCTACCTTTGGGGAGGGAGAAGGAGCAGTATACAGAATACGACGTGAGAAGAGGCTTCTGGAATACTACTAATATTTTATTTATCTTTCTGGAGACCAGCAGCTTGGGTTTTTTTTTTTTTTACTTTGTGATAATTCATAAAGTTGTATAATTATGATTTGTATATTTTTGTATATATGCCATGTTTCACCTTAAAAGTTTATTGAAAAATACATTTATGATTAACAAAGCATGTAGCACAGTGCTAAGAACACTCTCTTTCTCCTGGAAGGATACAGAACACCTGAAGGACATGCTAATAAAACAGACACGAAAGAGCAATTTCACCATTTTGCCTTGTGCTGATCAGAAAGAATGATCTAGAGAGGAATTAATTTTTAAAAATCTATATCAAGCAGGTGTGACCTAGGCTGTGATTGAAATAGACAGGGCTACCAAACTGTATCTAGGGGGATCAAATTGTTGATGCAATCTGTATTCTCCCAGTTAATCCCATTGAGCCAGAGAAAAATATGACATGATACCAAAATTAACCTGCGAAAGGGACTAAGGCAAGTGGAATATACAGCGGTGGGATTATCCTTGCTCAGCTTATTAGTGAACGAAATGCTTATGACCCAGGAGATGCACTGTGCCTCCGCCATCACAGATAGTGCTTAAGGTCTGTGTTATACGTGCTAAAAGACAGAAATGCAAGAATGGATAGTATCAACACACATACACACACACACACATACACTTCCTCAACCTTCCCTAACTATAAAACACTGGGTAAATGGGGTGGAATAGGAGAAGCAAATATGTACCCTCCACCATGGTGGCAACTGAGCCCTGGTGGTGCAGTAGTTAAGAGCTACAATGAGCTATGGCTGCTAACCAAAAGGTAGGCAGTTCAAATCTACCAGCTGCTCCTTGGAAATCCCATGGAGCAGTTCTCCTCTGTCCTATAGGATCGCTATAAATTGGAATTGATTCTACGGCAATGGATTTTGGCCATGCAGGCAGAAGTATTACTATGATTATTTTATCTCTATCTCAGGGATTATTATACTATGATACATGAACCTGTTCAATGGACCCTTTGAAGCTGCATGACAATATTGTCTATAGGTACATGTTTTTTAGATTTATTTTGTTTTGTTATGTTTATTTTTTGGTGGGAGGCTCCACAGTGCTCAACAAATCCTCCAAAGGGTCCTTGACCATTCATAGGATTCAAATAATAACCACAGGTTAAGAATTTGGTTGGCAATTGGAATCCACCAGCCGCTCCTTGGAAACCCTATGGGGCAGTTCTACTCTGTCCAATAGGGTCACTAGGAGTTGGAATCAACTCTATGGCAACAGGTTTGGTTTTTGGTTTTGGTTAAGAATTTATATTCTACAAACGATGAATGCAAACATGATCTTCTTTGACTCTCATAACTACTTTGTGAAATAGTCAACATGGCAGGTAATATTCTCCTCTAAAGATCAGGACAATAAAGCTCAGAGAAGGTGAATGACTAGCCCAAGGTCAAAGAGTAAGTGATAGAGCTGAGACTTGAATCGAGTGTATTACTCTTTTAAAATCTCTGAAAAATACTTGACGAATATCTATACAGACTCCCACAGAGACAGGAAAAGCATGACCCCATTCTGCTCCAGAGTAAGGGTCATTTGTAGAAATATCTACAGCCACTAATTTGCCTTTTCTGAAACTTCCATCCTAGCTCTATCTTCTAGTGTTCCACCATATTAGTTTAACGCTCTGTCTTTAGGCCATGTCACCATTTGGATGGTCAAACATAGTTGGTGTGCTTCCAACTGAGCCTCAGTTTTATCTGACCTGATTTGGAGAGGCTACCCCACTCTGTGTCTGCATATATGACACACAAGTACAGGCTTGATACTACAATGGGATACAGAGAACAGAGAAAGCCTCACAAAGCCTTCTCAGAACCCACCTCACAAAATGTGTGTTAGCTGATTAGAAGCCCATTATGCATTCCCCCTTCCACAGAGCCAGCATACTGTGGGTGTTTGAGCTGGGTTTAGGACTCACCAAGAAGCAGCCAGTAGAACATAATATGGAGTCGGTCTTCATGAAGCCTGTGTCAGTGCATCTCGTGTACTCCAGAACATGTGGTATGCTGAGCTGCAATGTGCAATAAAGGACAGCCAGGCTGACAAAGTGCGGGGAGCATCTGGCAGGGATGGGGCTCATAGCTGTGTCAGGAATGCCAGTGCATATGGTGACAATAATGTGAACGGGATATTACCCTTCATCTTCCTTTCTCAGAAAAATTTGTACACTCACACACACACACAAACACAAACTCTAGCCAAAGAAGATGAGAGAATGTTAATATGGAAACAAGTATCAGATATCATCTTGTCCAATCCCTTCATTTTATAGAATAAATTTAAGCCCAGAGATGGGACAGAACATATTCTAGATCACACAGACAACCCTAAGGGCTAGAATCTAAGACTCCTTATTCCCAGTCTAGAGCTCCTTCCTCAATACCCAGCTACCTCTCAAAAAGTGACAACAACCAGATCAATCTCCAATTCTCCAAATGGGACTAAAGCACTTCTGGACAAAAAGACTCCATGGCAGGCCTTAAATAGGGCATGAGAAAGAAGGTTCAGACTCTGGACTGTCTTTACGTCAACGCTTGGCCCTAAAACTCAAATGGAGCCTCAGGGAGTCCAGAAAGGAGTGAGCATCAATCTGTCATCTTTGAAAAACAAGAAGGCCTCTAAACCAGCTTCTTGAAAACAAATGAGCCTTCTAGCTAAGAAACAAGGTCACTAGGAAGGCAGAGACACATGGATCCACTTGCACTTCCCTTCCTTAAGGCTTCCAGGAGGGAGGATCCTGGATTCTGACAAATTGAGTTGGTTGATCATACATGTCTCGTAGGATTCCACAGATCCACAACCAAAGAACCAAGGGCTTACAGACTCTCTTCTCCATTTTCTTCCCACTCCACTGCATTACTACAGATGCCTGTCTTTTTCTCAACTATAGTGAAGTCTCCAAGCCAAATATGAGACTCTTTCCCTAGTCACTTTCTCATTCTGATAAGTACATTCCTTGCCTTGTTACCTATCTAGGCAGGTGACTTAGCAGTGACCTTCAAAGCCCTCTCTGACATACATGGTAGGTGAATCTAAGCAAAGAGGACTTAAAGGGGCCCATGGGTGGAACTACCAGCTGTGCCATGTCTCAACCAGTTTTCTCAGGGTTATATGTCTTAGACACAAAGAACACAACAGAATAAACTTTTTTCCAATCTCTCTGCCTTTCAAGTCTTCAAGTTCCATTTCTAGGTCCTCTCATTATAGCCTTTTCCAACAACTTGAGTCCATGTTATTCTCTCTCTCTTCTGTACTATACATCTAACTCTTGATTTGATTTTACTAAAAGTATAGGATAGTAAGCTGGCTTTTCCATTCATGCTGAAATTCTGATATCTTCTATGAGCCTATTAATCCTTCAAAATCCAGATCAAGTGCCATGCTTTCTTGAAGCCTTCCTCAATACCACAACCAAATGGGTTTTCAGCACTTGGGTTCCCAAAGCTCTAAGTGCACACTTATACAACACAGCACCCCCTCATACTGCACTGTGGGGTTACATTAATCTCAGTAGACAACCATCTCCTCTCCCACACTAAGCAGATTATCTTTTGTCTCTAGCCCATGCTTACACTTGGCAGAAGGGCAGTAAATATTTGACAGAAGGAGGAAAGAAGGAAACAAGAAAGGAAAAAAGAAAGAAAGGAGAGAGGGAGGAGGGAGGGGGAAAAGAAGGAAGGAAGCAAATACTGTAGCTAATATTCACTCATTAATTCAACTTATATTTATTGAGCCAATACTATGTGCCAGGCACTAGTTTTAGACACTAGGGATATCACAATAAAACAGACATAAATCTCTGCTCTTTTGGAGCCTAAATTCTAGTTAAAGAAGACAGACTATAAACAGAGTAGACAAACCTCAGTATTTTATAGTGAGATACAGACAGCAATGTGGATCTGGAGCTTAGGAAGAGGTCAGAGCTGGAGGGATAAAATTGTGGTATCTGTATAGAAGAGACAGTTGAACATTCCAAAATGGCTGAGACTGCTGAAAAAGAAAGGCAGTCTGAAGATAGAATTTTGAAAAGGGCCAGGTTGAAGGGATGTGAGAAGAAGAGAAAAGAAGCAGATGGAGATATGGAAGAAGAATCAAGAGACCAGCATGAAAGCTAAAGGATAAGAGCAAGTTGAGGGTGATAATCAGGGTTCACCTAGAGTTGAGTCAGGCAAGACAGCAATGAGGATGTCAGGAGTTGACCAGGACAGTAGTTGAGAGTGAGAGACGAGGAAGGAAGTCAGGGTGCAAGGAGTGAAAAAGGGATGGAATGAGGGAGGGAGAGAGGACAGGAAAGGCAGTGAGTCTAAACTGCTCTTCTAAAGTTGGACTGTAAAACAAAGGAGGTGGCATGAGAGGGAGAAAGGAGGGAGAACCTGGGAGAAGTATTTTCCGGCTGAGGAGACCTAAGGATGTTTATGGGCATAGAGGCATCGGAGAAGAAACAAAAGCACTGACTGAAGATTTTGTAGGTTCAGAGTTTTAGACTAATGGTATAGAGTCATTCCTTACTCAATTCCCCTCAATAACCCCCAAAAAACAAAACAAAACTATCTGTTTCCATCCAGTCAATTCCATCTCATGGTGACCCTACATATTTCTCCCAAAATAGCTAACCCACTGCTTTGTAACCTGTGTAAGGACACTTTCACATATGTTTATAGAGTCACAGACCATTTTCTCACCTAAAAAGAGCAAAGATTCATCTGGGGGAGGGACATAAGTTATTTTGATTTTGGCCCCCTCCCCACTTGCAAAATGTTGGGTATAGAGCTCCAAAAATCCATGGTATACAGGCTAATTGGTTAACCTCACAACCATAAAACAGAAGAACAAATAGGGCTGTGAGCCTTTCCTCCTGAACTCTTACAGCAGAAGACTACCATCTTTCTGAAGTACACTAGGGAGGTAGCGCCTTCCCTAGAAACAGGAGGAAAGATAAAATGATACCCCAAGATTTGTCCCAGACCAAGTGTTATGGGTTGACTTATGTCCCTCAAAAATATGTGTTGTAAATCCTAACCTCTATGTCTGTGGTCATAATCCCATTTGGGAATGGGTTTTCTTTGTTATGTTAATGAGGCAGGATTAGTATAAGGTGTATCTTAAGTCAATTTTTATTTTTTTTGAGACATAAAAAAGATTAAATAAGCAAGCAGAGCAGAGATGGGGGAAGAGAGATGCCAAGTCACATGAAGATTGTCCAGAAGCAGAAGCTCAGAAGAGGCAAGGACCTTCCTCCGGAGCTAACAGGGAGAGAAAGCCTTCCCCTAGAGAGGGCACCCTGAATTCAGATGTCTAGCCTCCTAAACTCAGAAAACCCATCAGCTTAGACTGAAGGGGATAAAGAAAGAATGAAAAGAGAGAACACTGTCTGTCTCTTAAAATTTTACAGGCAGGAAACAGGCCAAAGGAGGTACATCTGTTGTCTTCCAAGAAAAGAAAAGAACCATCCCTGGAGCAGCTCAGAGATAAACAGAACTGTTAGAGGGAGCACAGGAAGCAGAGAGTTACCTTGGTCTCAAAGGGTGGGGCCATGACCTCTGGGGTCTCAAAGAGTCAGATCTTCACCAACTTTGTTCCAGAGAGTGTGAGGCTGCCATTCACTTTGTCCAAAAGGATGAGGCCCCTACCCAAAGCTGAGGGGCTGCCATGCCCAAAAGGCAGACGAATGGGACCCTGCCATGGTGGAGGGGATAGGGTTGCCACCAAGATGGACTAGAATGGGGCTACCTAACGCTGAGGGAGCAGAGTTGCCATCCCAGTAGGCCTAGAAGGTGGAGGTGAAGCCCGTGGCTGAGGAGCCTCTACCCAGAATCCAGAGAGATGGCCAACACCCAGAGTCTGAAGGGCAGGGCCATCACATAGATGGTCTCGGAGAAGAGAGGATTATTTTCAAGTCTTAACAGCTAATGTAACTTATTCTGCTGTATTTTGGACTTGCTGGGTACCTGTTATCCCTTCTTCCCCTCTAACTTCTCCCATTTGTAATGGAAATGTCTGTCTTGCACCTGTTCTACTATTGTACTTTGGAAACAGATAATTTATAGTCTAGATTTCACAGGTTCACAGATGAAGGGGAATTTTGCCCCAGGATGGAATATGCCTAAAGTTCCACCCATATTTGATTTAGATGATTCAGGAGATGAGATTTTGGACTTGGTAGATTTAGGACTTTTGGGATGATGTGATGGGGAGAATGTGTTTTGCATGTGGCAAGGACATGAATTTTGGGGGGCCAAAGGGTAGAATGTTATGGATTGAATTATGTCCCCCAAAAATATGTGTTGTAAATCCTAACCCTATTTCTGTGGTTATAACCCCATTTGGAGAAGGGGTTGTCTTTGTTATGTTAATGAGACAAGATCAGCGTAGGATGTGTCTTGAGTCAATCTCTTACAAGACATAAAAGGAGGAGATTAAGGAAGCAGAGATGGGGGGAAGAGAGATATCAAGCCACATGAAGATGGCCCAGGAGCAGTAGCTCAGAGAGACTACGACTTTCCTCCAGAGCCGACAGAGAGAGAAAGCCTTCCTCCACAGCTGGTGCCCTGAATACAGACTTCTAGCCTCTTTAAACTGTGAGAAAATAAATTTCTGCTTGTTAAAGCCACCCAATTTACAGTATTTCTGTTATAGCAGCACTAAACAGCTAACACACCAAGGATTACCCAATTGAGGAGCAAACAACAACCAGTGAGGCAGCCACAATCACCTTAGTTTAACAGTTACTCCAAAATAAAGTGAGATTACGTTTATTTTTCTCATGCTCTAATGCCTGATTTTTAATTCCAGGTCTCCAGCTGGTAAATCAAACAAAACTTGGGAAATGTTCAAATTTTTGAGACAACACTAAGGGTAATTTTGTCTCATCAAGACCAAACTGAGTCATTGGCAACTAGAGGCCAGTATCTTGTAAATGTACTCGGAGGTGTCCCAACTGTGCGCTAAGATTTTTGCAAACATTCTCCATTCCCTGGGTGGATTTCTCAACAGGCGAAGGCCAGAGCCTCCATCTGCTTCCCATCATTGTCCCCACTGTTGCTCTCAGCAGAGCTCTGCCCTAGTTACATTTGTTATGCCCTATCAGTGGCCACCCCAACAAAGCATGGCAAGATCTGGCAAAGGTTTGCAGCTCTTGCTGAGTTCCTGGGACAGTGCACCTTTGTCAGGGACATGGCTCCCTCCCCACCTCTGCTCCACTTGACTTCTACTTCTGTCAGCCTCCACTTTCTACTTCTGGAAAATGGAGATAAGCAATGTTAAAATGAATGTGCTCTGCGATCTCATGATGGGCAATATTAAGCCATAAGAAGAATTTTGGCCAGGAGAGTGGACTCCTACAACCTGACGCAGTTTAAAAATAGCAAAGAATTTGTCTGAAGAGAATAGGAATATTCCTTTAGGGAAATGATGTACTTGACCTCAGGCAAATGATTTCAACCCAGCGAGCCCATTAAACATAGCTGGGATGTGTGTGTAATCATCCTAATTATGTTGGATTTATTTATTTTTTAATTTCTTACACAGACCTGGCACTGGCCTTAGTGTAGCAGTTGACTTTCTGGCAAATGATACAGCTTCAGGGGATGGATAAATCTGGACTAAATCTGGTCTGAACCTCATAGACTATGGAGAGCCATTGTTAAGAAAATTCCCTTCACCCGTCTCCACCATATGCTATGAAAGTGACTTGGCAGGTGGGCAGGGGGACAAACAGCCTCCAAATGGTCCTGACATGTTATAATACTAAGATCAGTTAGAATTTCCTTTTCAATCTTTTCTAATACAATAATACTAAACACAGCAAAGTAGTTAGGCATGAGAATTTCATCACAGAGTTGTTATAATTGTGGAAAGGGAAAACCAGCTAAATGACCAATACCTCTTGCTTGGATTACCTGCTTCAACTTTCTAAAGATCTCCGTATCTCTACCCTTACACTGGAGCCACAGGGGTCTTTCCGGTAAAGCCAGTCTGATTTCTTTAGCTTCTCGGTTTAAAATGCTTCAGTGATTGTTCCAAGTCCCCACTCCTTCAGTTGGCATACAAAGTTCTTCATGATCTTGCCCCTGCCAATCTCTGCTATCAGCTCTCTCACCACCTCCTTGTTCTCCACTCTCCCCCTATCCTTCCTCACAACATTCTCCGGCCAAACTTTGTTCAATTACTTCAACAGACCATGCCTCGATCTTCTGAGCCATCACACATGCTGTTCCCTCTAACTTGAACACTTGTCCCACATTCCTCCCTGGTTAATTGCTATACATTTGTCAGGACACAGTTTAAATGTCACCTCCTCCAGGAAGCCTTCACTGATCCTTGCCTGAGTTCCATGTTCCTTCAAATGTTCCTGTAAGTGTGCATATTTACCATAAAAGCTCTTAACATCAAAAGATTTACTGTAAATCTTTTCTGTTAGACTCCACCCCTTGTGAGGGCAAAAGTCAAGTCCATTTTGCTTACCAGTTTATTCCTAATACTATGCCCAGTACATACTGAACACTTAAGAAAATATTCATTTCAGTGTTGCTAAATTGGGGAATGCTAAAGTCAGTTATGCACTTGGTATTAATATTTAAATCAACAAAATAGTATGCAGTCAATAAAAGTGAAATTAATGCAGCTTACATAACATAAACAGAAAAACAAAAAAACCCCAAACCTTCCGGTTAATTCTGACTCATGGTGATCCCATGTAGCATAAAAATACTAGCTTTAATGTTTATTTAGAAAGCAAAAATAAAAACTCAAATATGCAGCATGATCATAACGACATACCAAAAACCTATATACTGAAAAAAAAAAAAAAAAGACTAGAAATACATGTTGGCAGCAGACTGTTTTGCGGTGTCAGGAATATGAGCAATTTTTCCTCCCAATATTCTTAATATTCTAAAATAAATATTTTTATAATAGAAAATGTATATTATTTTAAAATATAATTTTAATAATTTCTAATTATAAAGTATTTTCATTGTAGTAAAATATAAAACCACCCAGAAAGCTCAAAGGAAAAGAATGTGAAAATCATCACTACTGAGACTGTGGTAAATGTGTGTGTGTGTGCGTGTGAGAGAGAGACAGAGAGAACGTTTACCTAAAAATCATCAACTGGACAACTGACACAAAGTGGCAAACTAAGCAAAATGAGTCTACGAACTATGAGGTCTCCTTGGCGTCTCCAGATAGCAGCAACCAGATGCAATTTTTGTTTTTTCTTTTTGTTTCCTACTATTTTCCTAAAATATTGCTTGAGGCCCTACTAGGGGCTAGAAGCAGAGCACCAGAAAAGAGAGAATATAAGCCAGGGTTCTGGAACCACCTGTCCACATCTATAACATGACTGCTATGCTAGGGAGATACATAAACTGTCAGAAAATGAGGTGCAGAGGGGAATTGCTTTCTAAAAGGAGAGGGGACAGAAGGGAATGCTCAGCAGAGATTGACGGGAGGAGAACAACAACGTAGCAGAAATCCTGGCACCTTGGAGAATGAAGAAGAACCCAGAAGAAAGACAAAAGGGAAAACAAGAAAGCCAAACTTCAGAGATGGTTTTAAAAAGCAGGCAAGAAACTGTTCCGAATGGTCCTCAAACATACCAGCTCTACTTTAGTCAAAATTACATCTATATAAATGGGCAGTCGCTATCCTGGTATCTGAAAGACCACTCTTTGTCTTTTGGGTGAATATTGTTGGGAATAAATTATATTTCTATAACCACTTGTATAGAATGTTTCCTTGCAGACATTTGGAACACAATCTACAAGAATTCTGCTTTTAAATAAACTCCACAGTGATTGGAAATTATGACTAGAGAGCAGGACTGGCCAAAGGCAAGTGTTTTAAACAATTGAACTACCATGTAAAGGCTCTTCCTCTAGTTCTACAAAGTCTCTACCAAACCCAGACAACTGAGTGATCTCCCAGTGTGTCTTGGTTGACCACAGACATCACCATGGCTCCACACTAACATTCTCATCCCAACCTTGGAATCATTCTACACTCTAAACCTTCTCAAACCCAGACTGTCATCAAATCAAGTACCCTCATTTTGCTCTGTTGGGATTATGATCTTTGCAGGTGCCAGGTCAAATCAAAAGGTGACAATGTTGTATAGAAGTAGAGAAATGTGTGTTCTTGCTATGACTTTGAAGCTGTGTTCCCTTATCTATATTAAGGTAGAGGATGATTGGACTAACTATAGCTGGAATCCAGCTCTAATCATCTAAAATTCAATGTTTAACATGTTGCCCTTTTTAATAAACCATATTTTAATTCAAAACAAGCGTTCTAATGTAGTTCTCCTTGGAGGAGATCACGTAGTGTTGCTAAATGGATAGATTGCATTGGTGGGTTATGAAGTCATTCTCTGAGTTCAGCTGTCTATGGCAGAGTGATGCCATAGAAACAACCCAGAATCTAAAAACAGACAGCTGGCTTTGACCCTCACTCAGCCACCTTCTAGCTGTGGGATCTTGCACATATCTCTTAGCCTCTCTTTTGTCTCTGTTTATTCATTTACAAAAATGAGAATGATAATAAAACCTATTTTACAGGTTATTGTGAGACCTGAATGAGACAATGAGATAAAGTTTAGTTATTTTAATTAACCAAACCTCAAGGTTGAGAATTTAGGAGTTATTCTTGTAGTCATTGGAAACTGGACCTGATTATTTCTAGGACATTCATTCATTCACTATTCTGCCATGTTCCCAGAGCTTTAAATAATTGTATTTAATATCTCTGGTCCTCAACTATGCAGTCCCTGTGAGTGAGCGTGTGTCTAACTCCTCTGGACATCCTCAGCTCTGAAATACTGACTGAATAAAACAATGAACGAAGAAATAATGGAATAAATAAATAGCAATTTTAAATTTGTTATGTTTTTTAAAACAAATAGAAATAGAAATGAGGCTCACCAGACCTTGAGCACCTGGCAAACAACTGTTTTTCCTTTAAGACATACCAGCAACTCCAAGGTTCTTTCTTTTTCTGTTCTCATCTACTCTCCACCCCCAGCCCAGGCCTAGTTCTATGCATCCCACCACCAGTCCATACATCTACAGTCACACTTATTCCACGGCCCTGTGTTCCTGTCCTTCTTCTTAGACCATGAGCTTTCTGAGCCAGACTTCATCTTATTTACAGGCATTCAATACATGTCCCTGGGTGGATGGAAGAATCAAAGGATGGATGAGTGGATAGATGGTGGAAAGGAAGATGACTGAGTAAATTTCAGCTCATCTATACTGAGGTCGTGAAAAATTCAGTTGTTCGGGTTTTTTAAAAAACTTTAATATTTTCCTACTTTAAAAATGAGAAGAGGGAAAATGCAAATCAATAACACAATGAGATACCACTTCAAACCCACTATGATGGCTATTATCAGAAAAACGGAAAATAACAAGTGTCAGTGAGGGATGTGAAGAAATTGGATTCCTCATCCACTGTTGTTGGAAACATAAAATGGTGTAGCTGCTGTGGAAAAGTTTGGTGGTTCCTCAAAAAGTTAAACAGAATTATCATATGACCTAACAATTCTACTCCTAGGTATACACCCAAAAGAATTGCAAGCAGGACTCAAACAGATGCTTCTACACCAATGTTCATCACAGCACTATTCACAACAGCCAAAAGGTGGGAATAAGCCAAGTATACATCAGCAGTTGAATGGATAAACAAAATGTGGTGTATGGTATACATACAATGGAATATCATTGAGCCATAAAGAGAAATGAAGTTGTACGACATGGATGAACCTTGAAAGCATTCTGCTGAGTGAAATAAGTTAGACACAAAAGCACAAATATTGTACAATCCAATTTATATAAAATATCTTGAATAGGCAAATGTATAAAGAAAAACGTTCATTAGTGGTTACTAATGGTTGCAGGGAAGAAGAAATTGGGAGTTACTTCTTAAGGGGTACTGAGTTTCTGTTCGGGGTGATGAAAAACTTTTGGAAATAGATATTACGGTTGCACAAAATGGTGAATGCAATTAATGTCACTGGACTGTACACTTAAAATAGTTAAAATGGCAAAGTCTTGTTGTACATATTTTACCACAATAATTTTTTTTTTAAATGAGCAGAATCAAAGTCAACCACCAGGGAATCGTGAGCAGGTACTATGGACCCAATAATAATGGTTTCACTTCTTTCTTCACAAATCTGCTCTAGAAGAGAACACCTCTTTAACCAAGCATGTCTCTTTTTTAGCATGGACACACTGACTGTTATGATGGATGAAAGGGTAGCTGACAATCCAACTTGAACCAATCTTGTGTATCAATGGATGGTAGATATCATAGTCAACTTCACTTCCCTGACAGCCACAGAGGTACAACATGGACAAGAAAGAAGAACCAGTGTAACCACCCTATAACAAGGGTAAAAAATTCTATGCAACCATAAGACTATAAGAGGCTGGAACATTATTAAGAATGTTCAATACTCAAACAATATCTTTAAATGGCTATACATCTTATTCCTATTTTGTTAATAAAAAACAAATGAGTTCCCATCCCGACATCTCTGTACCAGATTCTGAGAGTACAAGCAAATGCAACAACTCATCAAAACCCCTTTACCATATTCACACCTCTCCCCTACCATCCTTGACAGATTAACAGTAGGAAGATCATCATTGGATGTAATGAAGATGCTGCTTAAACTTTTACCCCTTTCCCGCCATAAAACATAAATACGAGTATGTTCCCTTTCTGCATGTCAAGTTAATACTGCAGGATGCATGGCGCAGGATGTATAGACTTGTGCATAGCCATGCTTTCCAGAACGGCATCCATATTTCCAAACAAAACAGCTCAGCATTTATCTAGTTTTTAAATAAATAACGTATGCAGATGCAAACGAGCTCCACCAGCTCTCCCTGTTGCCTCTCTTGTTTGGTAATGTATAGGATTTCCTCATGGGTCAGTTAAATAAAGGGAAATTAGACAGAGTACTTTTGGATTTTCTGATAAAATTATCCTTTTAGAAAACACACACACTAGAAAGAGTTTCAAGTCCTAAGGTTATGCTCACAAATATAGACAATTTCAGGAGGTTCAGGATTAGGGAAAATGTTCTTATATATATATATATGTATATATATACACACATGAATATACATATGTTGTCATTGTTGTTAGGTGCCATTGAGTTGGTTCCAACTCAGCTACCCTATGTATAACAGAACGAAATCCTGCCTGGTCCTGTGCCATTCTCATAATCATTGTTATGTTTGAGACCACTGTTGCAGCCACTGTGTAAATCCATCTTATTGAGGGTCTTCTTTTTCACTGATCTTCTGCTTTACCAAGCATGATGTTCTTCTCCAGGGACTGGTCCCTCCTGATAATATGTCCAAAGTAGTTGAGACCAAGTCTCACCATCCTTGCTCCTAAGGAGCATTGTGGCTCTACTTCCAAGACAAACTTGTTCATTCTTTGGCAGTTCATGGTATAGTCAATATTCTTCACTAACACCATAATTCAAAGGCATCAACTCTGCTTAGATCTTCCTTATTCATTGTCCAGCTTTTGCATGCATCTGAGGCAACTAAAAATATCATGGCTTGGGTCAGGCACATCTTAGTCCTCAAAGTGACATCTTTGCTTTTCAACACTTTAAGGAGCTATGTTGCCACAAATCTGCCCAGTGCAATACATTGTTTGATTTCTTGACTGCTGCTTCCATGGGCGTTGACTGTGGATGTGGATCCAGGTAAAATCAAATCCTTGAAAACTTCAATATTTTCTCCTTTTATCATGATGTTGCTTACTGGTTCAGTTGTGAGGATTTTTGTTTTCTTTACATTGAGGTGTAATTCATAATGAAGGCTGTAATCTTTGATCTTCATCAATAAATGCTGCAAGTCCTCTTCACTTCCAGCAAGCAAGTTTGTGTCATCTGCATATTGCAGGTTGTTAATGAGTTTTCCTCCAATCCTGATTTGTTCTTCTTCATTTAGTACAGTTTCTCAGATTATTTCTTGGATTATTCCCATTCTTCACAATGTTATCCATAATTTGTTACGATCCACACAGTTGAATGCCTTTGCATAGTCAATAAAACACAGGTAAACATCTTTCTGGTATTCTCTGTTTTCAGCCAAGATCCATCTGACATTAGCAATGATATCTCTCGTTCTATATCCTCTTCTGAATTAGGCCTAAATTTCTGGCAGTTCCACATCAATGTACTGTTGCAACCATTTTTTAATTATCTTCAGCAAATTTTTTCTTGTATGTGATATTTATGATATTGTTTGATAATTTCTGCATTCCATTGGATCACTTTTCTTTGGAATGGGCATATATTGGCTCTCTTCCACTTGTCTGGCAAACTGTCTTCCAAATTTCTTGGCATAGATGAGTGAGCACCTCTAATGCTGCATGTTTGTTGAAACATCTCAGTTGATATTCCATCAATTCCTGGAGCCTTGTTTTTCAGCAATGCTTTTAGTGCAGCTTGGACTTCTTCCCTCAATACCATCGGTTCTTGATCACATGCTACCTCCTGAAATGGTTGAATGTCAACAATTCTTTTTGGTATATTGACTCTGTGTATTCCTTCCATCTTATTTTGATGCTTCCTCATCCTTCAATATTTTGCCCGTAGAATCCTTCAATATTGCAGTTCGGTGTTTGAACTTTTTCTTCAGTTCTTTTAGCAAGAGAAATGCTAAGTGTGTCCTTTCCTTTTGGTTTTCTAACTTCCGGTCTTTGCACATTTCATTGTAATAGTTTACTTTGTCTTCTCCAGCAGCCTTTTGAAATCTTTTTTCAGCTCTTTTACTTCATCACTTCTTTCTTTCACTTTAACTACTCTACGTTCAAGAGCAAGTTTCAGAGTCTCTTCTGATATCCATTCTGATTTTTTCTTTATTTCCTGTCATTTTAAAGACCTTTTGCTTTCTTCAATGCATGATGTCCTCTCACAACTCGTCTGATCTTCAGTCATAGGTGTTCAATGCATCAAATCTATTTTTTTATCAGTATTCCTGTTTTCTTTTTTGTTGTTGTGTTTTAAGTGGAAGTTTACAATTCAAGTTAGTCTCTCATACAAAACTTTATACATACATCGTTGTGTGACCCTAGTTGCTCTCCCTATACTGTGAAAGCACACTCCTCCTTTCCACCCCGGATTCCTCATGTCTGTTCAGCCAACTCCTGACCCTCTCTGCCTTCTCATCTCACCTCTGTACAGGAGCTGTCCATTTAGTCTCACATATCTATTTGAGCTAAGAAGCTCTCTCTTCACGAGTATCATTTTATGTCCCATAGTCCAATCTAATCTTTGTCTGAAGAGTTGGCCTCAGGAATGGTTTTAGTTTTGGGCTGACAGAGAGTCTAGGGGTCATGTCTGCCAGGGTCCCTCCAGTCTCAATCAAACCATTAAGTCTGGTCTTTTTACTAGAATTTGAGTTCAGGCATTTCACCAAAGAAGACATTCAGGTGGCTAACAGACACATGAGCAAATGCTCATGATCATTAGTCATTAGAGAAATGCAGATCAAAACTACAGCAAGATACTATCTCACCCCAATAAAGCTAGCATTAATCCAAAAAACACAAAATAATAAATGTTGGAGAGGTTGTGGAGAGACTAGAACACTTACACACTGCTGGTGGGAATGTAAAATGGTACAACCACTTTGGCAATTGATTTGGTGCTTCCCTAAAAAGCTAGAAATAGAAGTACCATACAATCCAGCAATCCCACTCTTGGAACATATCCTAGAGAAATAAGAGATGTCACACAAATAGATATATGCTAACCCATGTTCACGGCAGCACTGTTCACAATAGCAAAAAGATGGAAACAACCTAGGTGCTCATCAACGGATAGATGGATAAACAAATTATGGTATATTCACACAATGGAATACTATGCAACGATAAAGAACAATGATGAATCTGCGAAACATCTCATAACATGGATGAATATAGAAGGCATTATGTTGAGTGAATTTAGTCAATCACAAAAGGACAAATATTGTATGAGACCGCTATTATAAGAACTCAAGAAAAGGTGAAAACATTCTTTGATGGTTATGAGGGTAGGGAGGGAGGGAGGGGGTGTTCACTAACTAGATAGTAGATAAGAATTATCTTAGGTAAAGGGAAGGACAACACACACTACAGGGAAAGTCAGCACAACTGGACTAAACCATAAGCTAAGAAGTTTCCTAAATACAACAAAACACTTCGAGGAGCAGAATAGCAGGGGTGGGGGTCTGGGGAACATGGTTTCAGGGGACATCTAGGTCAATCAGCACAACAAAGATTATTAAGAAAATGTTCTGCATCCCATTTTGGTGATTGGCATCTAGGGTCTTAAAAGCTAGTGAGCAGCCATCTAAGATGCATAAATTTGTCTCAACCTACCTGGAGCAAAGGAGAATGAAGAACACCAAAGACAAAAGGAAAATATTAGTCTAAGAGACAAAAATGGCCACATATACCAGAGACTCCATCAGCCTGAGACCAGAAGAACTAGATGGTGCACGGCTACCACCAATGACTGCCCTGACAGGGAATACAACAGAGATTCCCTGACAGAGCAGGAGAAAAGTGGAGTGCAGAACTCAAGTTCTAATAAAAAGATCAGACTTAATGGAATGACCGAGACTGGAGGGACCCCAGAAGACACAGCTCCTGGACTCTCTGTTAGCCCAGAACTGAAGCCATACTGGAAGCCAACTCTTCAGACATAGATTAGACTGGACTATAAGACATAAAATAATACTCGTGAAGAGAGTGCTTCTTACCTCAAGTAGATACATGAGACTAAATGGGCAGCTCCTGTCTGGAGGCGAGATGAGAAGGCAAAAAGGGACAGGAGCTGGTTGAATGGACACTGGAAATCCAGGGTAAAAAGGAGGAGTGTGCTGCCACATTATAGGGAGAGCAACTAGGATCATATAACAATGTGTATATAAATTTTTGTGTGAGAAACTAACTTGAACTGTAAACTTTCACTTAAAGCACAATAGAAAAAAATCTATTCTTGAGATGGTCTGTAAATTCAGGTGGGATATACTCAAGGTCATACTTTGGCTCTCATAGACTTGCTCTAATTTTCTTCAGCTTCAACTTGAACTTCATATGAGCAATTGATGGTCTGTTCCACAGTCAGCCCCTGGTCTTGTTCAGACTGATGATATTGAGCTTCCCCATCCTCTCTTTGCACAGAAGTCATTGATTTGATCCCTGTGTATTCCACCCAACGAGGTCCAATGTATAGTCACTGTTTATGTAGTTGAAAAAATGTATTTCCAATGAATAAGTCATTGGCCTTGCAAAATTCTGTCATGCAATCTCTGGAGTCATTTCTATATCCAAGGCCACATTTTCCAAATACTGATCCCTCTTTGTTTCCAACTTTCCCATTCCAATCACCAGTAATTATCTATGCATCTTCATTATACGTTTGATCAATTTCAGACTGCAAAAGTTGGTAAAAATCTTCAGTTTCTTTATCTTTGTCATTAGTGGTGGTTGCGTACATTTGAATAATAACTCATATTAACTGGTCTTCCTTGTAGGTGTATGGATATTAGCCTATCACTAACAGCATTGTACTTCAGGATAAATCTTGAAATGTTCTTTTGACGCTGAATATGACACCATTCCTCTTCATTTTGTCATTCCTGGCATAGTAGACCACACAACTGTCTGATTCAAAATGGCCAATACCAGTCCATTTCAGCTCACTGGATAAGATACCAATCTTCAAGTGTTCCATTTCACATTTCACAACTTCCTATTTTCCTTGATTCATACTTCATACATTCCATATTCTAATCACTAATGGATTCTTTCAGCTGTTTCCTTTCATTTTGAGTCATGTCACATCAGCAAATAAAGACCCTGAAAGCTTAATTCCATCCATGTCATTAAGCTCAACTGTACTTTGAGGAGGAAGCTCCTCCCCAGTCATATTTTGAGTGCCTTCCAACCTGAAGGACTCATCTTCCAGCACTGTATCAGACAATGTTCCACTGCTAACCGTAAGGTTTTCTCTGGCCAGATTGCCAGGTCCTTCTTCCTAGTCTGTCTTAGTCTGGAAGCTCCACTGAAATCTGCCCACCATGGGGTACCCTGCCGGTATTTGAAATATTGGTGGCATAGCTTCCAGCATCTCAGCAACATCCAAGCCACCACAGTACAACAAACTGACAGATGGGTGGTAGACATATACATATATATGCATACACACACACAAACACATATATGTGTATATATGTATGTGTGTGTGTATATATATAGAGAGAGAGTAGGCGAAAGTAGAGAATACAGGGGCTAGAGAGACTATATGATAAATAATTTTAAAAAATGATTTAGTCCCCAAAAAATTAAACTAGGGAGGACTCCATAAATCAATGGATATGAATAGACCACAGTGTGGCCTTTCCCACTGCTCTTCCTGCCCTGTTTAGATCCAGTTCATTACCAGGTAAAACCACCAACACTTCCCATCAGTTGTAAGCTCTGATCTCTAGAGTTCATTCTAACGAATCACCTTGAAAAGACTCTTCTTTCATAACTCACCAGCCAATCATGTCCTTAAGCTAAAGAGAAGTATTCCCTGAGATTAAAATGATGACAAATCCAGGATTTTAAAATTTTACGTAGAATCAGCACTACACTGTTGCTGGCAGGGGCAACTTGCTTCATCTCACCAACCCCCTCCACCATGAAGGTAACCAAGCCAATCAACCCATTGCCATTGAGTCGATTCCGACTCATAGCGACCGTGTAGATATCTGGAATTATACTTGAGTACAATATCTCCCCTCAGTGCACAGCTCAGCAAGTGACAAAGTTGGCCTCAGGCAAGAAAGGAGAGCATAATGCTTATACTACAAAGGATTCTTCCGTCTTAGAGCCAGAAAGAATATAGAAACTCTGTGGATTTTACAAAGCAACCAGAGACAGAGATGGTCAGACTGTTTGGGGTCCTGTGGGCCTGCATCCTTGTCAATCAAATCCATTGTCATGGACATCATGAGTCATTCAACAAACAACCCTTAGCTGGTCATACATGCAGTGACTTCCATTGCATCAGGAGCAATGCATCTCCTGCTGCATTTCACTTAAGGAATCAGGAACTGGCTGAGAGGTGGGCAGCAGCGGCTTCAGTCCATGGGACAATTAATCAACCATCTACTCAAACAATAGTCATTATTCCAGATGCTGGGGACACAGAAGTGAACAAACACAGGGACAAAAGTCCCTGCCTTCATGGCATGTATATTCTAGTGGGGAGACATAAAATAAATAAGATAAATAAGTAGAGTATATAGCATGTTAGATACCAATATGTACTAGGAAGAAAAATAAATCTGAGAGCAGGAAGAGAAACTGTCAAAAGTGAGAAATTGTGGTTTTATATGGTGTGGCACAGGAAGGCCTCTGTGAGGTGACTTTGGAGGAAACACCTGAAGGAAGGGAGGAAGGGAGACAGTCAGATATGCAGGGAAGAGCATTCTGGGCAGGGAGTACAGCAAGGGCACAGCTAAGCAGGGGCATGCCCAGTGTGCCGTGTGAACAAGGAAGGAGATCAGTGTGACCACAGCAGAATGAGCAAGAGGAGTGGGGCGTGTGAGTTTGGAGTGGTCACGGAGGGCCTCGAATGCCATTACAAGACCCTGTCTTTTATTCTAAGTAAAAGCCAGTAATCAAATAAGCACATTTAGGATTGGAGATTTTTGGGGGATCTTTTTATTTTTAACTTGCTCACACCAAACCAAAGCAAACCTGTTGCTGTTGAGTTGAATCTGACTTATAGCAATCCTAAAGGACAGAGTAAAACTGCCCTATAAGGTTTCCAAGGAGTGGCTGGCGGATTCAGACTGCTGACCTTTTGGTTAGCAGTCAAGTTCTTAACTACTGTGCCATCAGGGCTCCTTGCTCACACCAGACATTTAAAAATAGCTGCTAAATGCTTATTTCAGGGACTGTGAGGCACTCATAATAACAATAAAAAAGTGCCTCAGGCATTCTTAAAACTGGATACATCAAAAGGTTTTCATTAGCAATTTAGGGAGTGTCCGCCTCTGGGTGCCACTGCTGTGATTTCAAAATAGAATTATCTCATGCTATGTGATTTCTTGAATCATTAGTTTTCCATTTTCTCTCTTCTTTTCTTTTTTGTTCAATTTTTTTTTTAGTCCAGCACTAGGATAAGCAAAAAGCTTAAAAAATGGTGGCTTGTGGACAATTGGGTGAAGGGGCAGCTGCAAACAAGGAAAAGGCATAGAGGCTCTTCCCTGGGCTCCAGCCCCGCTGGTACCCTGACATCCTGGCTCCGTTTAATCAGTGGAGATTGCGGTCCAGTCAGGAGTGTGGCTTTTTTAAAACAATGGGAGTATCATAGGGAAAAGGTTGGACCAGGAGAAAAATCAGGAAAAGAAAGCTCTTCATAATCGAGTGGATGATTTTCCTCAATTTAATTAACCCTTTCACTGCACTACAGCCCTAGAACAAGGGCATTTTTTTGCCACACAGAGCAGAGTTCTTGCCAGAAGCACAACCCTCATGAACAGAATGGAACCCTGTTCCCACCCCTTTAATTACTTGGCTGACAGCAAGCTGAAACTCTTCAAAATTATAATTATCAACAATTCTAACTCATTATGCACTGAACAGTACCTATCTTTGAAGATTAATAATTTTAACATTATCAAGAAAAAATAACAAAATTACTTAATTTCCTTCTCAATCAAAGCCCCAACTCTTTAAAGGAATAGCCTGCAGGCAAGGAACAGAGGATGCACCATAGACCCTAAGGGACTTCCTGGATTACCACTGGATGAAGCCCACAGATGCAGCAGACAGGTGGGCCCAGGGGTCCAGGAACTTAGGGGCTCTTGCTTCTCTTACTTGTCTTTTCCCACCTCTGACTTTAAGATCAGTGAAGATCAGTGAATACAGGCAAATAGCATGAGCAGGAAAGATCTCAGGGGCATGGATTCCTCTGATGGGTATTTGGCTCCATGATCCAGCCATACACCAATATTTCTAGGTCTGACACTATACTATGGAGTATTATTTTTTAATGGGAAGCAATTAAAAAAATGGGTCTCCACATGAAGGGAAGAGGAGCCAGCAGAAGACAATAGGACAAGAGGGTACAGGGGCATCTAGGGACTGCAGGGCTCTTGTAGAGGCATTCCAGTTGGTTAAAAGCAACATACAGAGAAATTAAACACTTCTGAGTCCCAGATTTGGGCCATGAGGTGCTAGTTTGTGACACTTTTGAAAATTCCAAGGTTCTGTAGGGAAAGAAAATAGATTCCCATTTGCAAAGGTTTTCCTATCAGTAACCAGTTGCTGTTGAGTTGACTTCCACTCGTGGTGACCCCATGTGAGTCAGAGTAGAACTGTGCTCCATAGGGTTTTCAATGGCTCAATTTTCAGAAGTAGATCACCGTATCTTTCTTCCCAAGCACCTCTGGGAAGACTCAAACCTCTAAGCCTTCTGTTGGCAGCCAAGTGCATTAACTGTTCATGCCACCCAAATTCCCTGGCACTCTAATGATTATTTACACTCTTCCAAAGTTACATAACTTTGTGCAAAATATCTTCATTTTAAAAACTTTAAAATAGCTATGTTGATACAGGGGTAGGAAATAAATCAAGGTAGAAACTGCAGGGGACAGCCCACAGAAGAAAAACCTCTCAGAAGACAGGATCAGTGAAATTGAAGACAAACACTTGGACACAACTCTATTTGAGGAAAAATCAGAAAAAAGAATGAAGAAAAATGAAGAAACTCTGAGAATTATGTGGGATACAACTGAAACCAAAAATTTGCAAGTGATCAGAGCTCCAGAACAGGGGGAGAAAACAGAAAATACAGAGAGAATCATTGAAGAACTGCTGACAGAAAAGTTCCCCAATATCATGAAAGATGAAAAGCTGACCATCCAAGAAGGTCAATGAATGCCATATAGGATAGACCGCAAAAGAAAATCACCAAGGCATAACATAATCACACTCACTAAAACCAAAGACAAACAAAGAATCCTGAGAGCAGATCGAGAAAAACAAAAAGTCACATACAGAGGAGAAACAATAGTACTAAGCTCGGACTATTTGGCAAAAACCATGCAGGCAACTAGGCAATGGGACGACATATTTAAAACCTTGAAAGAAAAAAATTGCCAACCAAGAATAATATATCCTGCAAAACTCTCACTCAAATACAATGGTGAAATTAGGACATTTCCAGATAAACAGAAATTAAGGGAATATGTAAAAACCAAACCAAACTTACAAGAAATATTTAAGGGAGCCCTTCGGTCTGAGAACAAACAACATCAGACCACAGGTTGAATCTAGGATGCAGGATCGTACCAGCCAGATAGCAACCTAGGAAATGAACTCTCAACGACTATTCAAAACCAAAAGAGTTACAACAGGGAACCAGAGAGGTTAATCTGTAAATGACAACAACATCAGAACAATAAAAGAGGGAATAAATGGTGTAGGTACAGAAACTTCTAATGGAGAGGAAGGCAAGGCGATACCAAGAAATAATAGATTGCTTCAAACCTAGAAAGATAAGTGTAAATTTCAAGGTAACCACAAAGAAAGTTAACAAACCTACTCATCAAAATAAAGTAGAAAAACATAAAGTCTCAGTAAATACAAAACCTACAAAAACAAAACAAATGAAAAAAAATCCGCAAACAAAAGGAACTCAGCACAGGAGAGAAGAGGAACAAAGAAAACATCAGTACCAAAAAAAAGCACTAACAAATGGCAGCAACAAACTCACACCTATCAATAATTACACTGAATGTAAATGACCTAAATGCACCCATAAAGAGACAGAGAGTGACAGAATGGATAAAAAAACAGGATCCATCAATATGCTGTCTACAAGAGACACACCTTAGAAACAAAGATGTAAATGCATTAAAAATCAAAGGATAGAAAAAATATATCCAGCAAACAGCTACCAAAAAAGAGCAGGAGTGGCAATACTAATCTCAGATAAAATAGGCTTTAAAACAAAATCCACCAAAAAAGACAAAGAAGGATACTATACAGTGATTAAAGGGATGATCCATCATTGAAGACATAACCATAATAAACATCTATGCACCCAATGACAGGACTCCAAAATACATAAAACAAACTCTGACAGCACTGAGAAGAGAAATTGACAGTTCCACAATAATAGCAGGAGACTTCAACACATGACTCTCGGTAAAGGACAGAATATCTAGAAAGAAACTCAACAAAGAGACAGAAGACCTAAAGGGCACAATCAGCCAACTTGAACTCATAGACATATATATAGAACACTACACCCAACAACTGCAAAGTACACATTCTTTTCCAATGTATATGGAACATTCTCCAGAAGAGATCACATGTTAGGGCACAGAGCAATCCTCAGCAAGATCCAAAACACTGAGATAATACAAAGTATCTTCTCTGACCACAACATCATCAAGGTAGAAATTAACAACAGGAAGATCAAGGAAAAAAAATCAATTACATGGAAACTGAATAACACCCTGCATGCAAACCACTGAGTAAAAGAAGAAATCAGAGATGGAATCAAAAATTCCTAAAATCAAACGAGAATGAAAACACATCCTACCAAAACCTTTGGGACACAGCAAAGGCAGTCCTCAGAGGACAACATATTGCAATAGATGCACACATCAAAAAAGAAGAAAGGGACAAAATCAAAACATTAACTACACAACTCAAACAAACAGAACGAAAAAAAAAAAAAAAGGACATAGCCATTAGAAGAAAGCAAATAATAAAGATCAGAACAGAAATAAATGAAGTAATAGAATCAACAAAACCAAAAGTTGGTTCTTTGAAAGGATCAACGAAATCGACAAACCACTGGCTAGACTGACAAAAGAAGAACAGTAGAGGATGCAAATAACCCAAATAAGAAATGAAATGGGAGACATTACAACAGACCCAACTGAAATAAAAAGGATTATAACAGAGTATTATGAAAAACTACACTCTATCAAATTTGAAAACCTAGAGGAAATGGATAAATTTCTAGAAACACTACCTACACAAACTAACACAAAGTGATGTTGAAAATCTGAACAGACCCATAAGAAGAGAAGAGACTGAAAAGGTAATTAAAAAAAAACTCCC
>NW_004444042.1:3920967-3945235 GCF_000243295.1 Trichechus manatus latirostris
TAATGAAGAAGTTAAACTGTCCCTGTTTGCAGATGATATGATACTATACATAGGAAACCCTAAAGACTCCACGAGGAAACTACTGGAACTAATAGAAAGATTTAGCAGAGTAGCAGGATACATGATAAACATACAAAAATCAGTTGGATTCCCATACACCAATAAAAAGAAAGATGAAAATGAAATCAGGAAAGCAATACCATTTATAATAGCCCCTAAAAAAATAAAATATTTAGAAGTAAATCTAACCAGGGATGTAAAAGACCTATTACAAAACACTACTGCAAGAAACCCAAAGGGATCCACATAAATGGAAAAACATACTATTCTCATGGATAGGTAGACTCAACATTGTGAAAATGACAGTTCTACCCAAAGCAATTTACAAATATAATGCAATCCCAATACAAATAACAACAACATTCTTTAAAGAGATGAAAAAACTAATCATTAACTTTACATGGAAAGGGAAGAAGCCCCAGATAAGTAAAGCACTATTGAAGAAGAAGAATAAAGTACGAGGACTTGCACTAACTGACCTCAGAACCTACTATACAGCTACGGTAGTCAAAACAGCCTGGTACCAGTACAACAACAGAAACATTGACCCGTGGAACAGAATTGAGAACCCAGATGTAGAACCATCCACCTATGGTCAGCTGATCTTCAACAAGGACCCAAAGTCCATCAAATGGGGAAAGGACAATCTTTTTAACAAATGGTGCTGGCAAAACTGGATATCCATCTGCAAAAAAATGAAACAGGCCCATACCTCACACCATATACAAAAACTAATTCAAAATGGATCAAAGACCTAAATATAAAGCCAAAAACTATGAAGTTCATAGAAGGAAAAATAGGATCAATGTTAGAGGCCCTAATACACAACATTAACAGGATACAGACCATAACCAACAACACACAAACTCTAGAAGATAAGCTAGATAACTGGTATCTTCTAAAAATTAAACACTTATGCTCATCAAAAGACTTCAAAAGAGTAAAAAGAGAAACTCCAGACTGGGAAAAAAAATTTGGACATTACAAGTCAGAGAAAGGTCTAATCTTTAAAATCTACAAGAAAATTCAATACCTCTACAACAAAAAGACAAATAATCCAATTAAAAAATGCGCAAAAGAAATGAACAGACACTTCACCAAAGAAGACATTCAAGCGGCTGACAGACACATGAGGAAATGCTCACGATCACTGGCCATTAGAGAAACACAAATTAAAACCACAATGAGATACCATCTCACCCCGGCATTACTGGCACAAATCAAAAACACTGGAAATAACAAATGTTATAGAGGCTGCAGGGAGATCAGAACTCTTATGCACTGCTGGTGGGAATGCATAATGATACCACCATTTTGGAAAATGACACAGCACTTCCTTAGAAAGTTAGAAATAGAAATACCATATGATCCAGCAATCCCACTCCTAGGAATATATCCTAGAGAAATAAGAGTCAGCACACAAATAGACATATGCACACCCATGTTCATTGTAGCACTGTTCACAATAGCAAAAAGATGGAAACAA
Organism: Trichechus manatus latirostris; assembly: GCF_000243295.1. Taxonomy (NCBI): domain Eukaryota; kingdom Metazoa; phylum Chordata; class Mammalia; order Sirenia; family Trichechidae; genus Trichechus; species Trichechus manatus. The sequence continues at coordinate 3,922,514 of NW_004444042.1, forward strand.
CAGATGAATGGATAAACAAACTATGGTACATACAACAATAAAGAACAATGATGAACCTGCGAAGCATCTCATAACATGGGTGAATCTGGAAGGCATTATGCTGAGTGAAATAAGTCAATCTCAAAAGGACAAATATTGTATGAGACCTCTACTGTAAAAACTCATGAAAAAGTTTACACACAGAAAGAAACAATTTTTGTTGGATGGAAGGGGTGGGGGGAAAAAACTAAATAGACAAGTGGTATCTTTGGTGAAGGATAAGACAGTACACAATACCAGGGGAGCCAGCACAACTTGTACAAGGAAAGGTCATGGAAGCTCCATAGACACATCCAAACTCCCTGAGGGACCGAATTGCTGGGTAGAGGGCTGTGGGACCATGGTCCCGGGGAACATCCAGCTCAATTGGCATAACATAGTTTATAAAGAACATGTTCTATATTCTACCTTGGTGAGTAGCATCTGGGGTCTCAAAAGCCTGTGAGTAGCCATCTAAGATACTCCACTGGTCTCACCCCTTCGGGAGCAAGGGAGAATGAAGAAAACAAGATAAAAGGAAAAGATTAGTCCAAAGGACCAATGGACTACAACTACCACAGCCTCCACCAGACTGAGTCCAGTACAAACAGATGGTGCCCAGCTACCACCACTGACTGCTCTAACTGGGATCACAACACACTGTCCCGGACAGAGCTGGAGAAAAAGGCAGAACAAAATTATTAGTCACAAAAAAAGACCAGATTTACTGGCCTGACAGAGACTGAAGAAACCCCAAGAGTGTGGCCCCCAGACACCCTGTTAGCTCAGTAAGGTTCACCATTCAGCTAAAGATTAGACTTCCCCATAAAACAAGACGAGAGTAATGAGGCACAACAGTTCAGGGACAAGGACTAGAAGCTGGTAATAGAGAACCCAAGGTTGAGAAGAGAGAGTTTTGACATGTTGTGGGGTTGTTAACCATTGTCATAAAACAATATGTGTACTAACTGTCTAATGAGAAACTGTTCTGTAAACCTTCATCTAAAGTACAATAAAAAAAAGAAAAACCTGTCCTTGGTGATTCTTAGGTGACAAAATACAGGACCACAAACCTGAATAGGCTCAGAGGTAACCTGTTCCTCACTGTGACCAGCAAGATCTTAAAGGATTTGTCCATGTCCTACCTGTGTAACCTCACCAAGCTCTCCCCTCCTCCTTGGTCGCTAGGCTCCTCCCACACTGGCTTTTGTGTCTATTTCTTGATCATTTCAGTTTGTTCCAGCCCCCAGGGATTTTAACCTCGTAGTTCCCTCAGCCTGAACATTGTCCCATGTACTTGACTATCCCCTTTTCCTCTTTCAGCTCAAAGGTCGCCTTCTCAGCGAGGATTCCCTCATTATCTTCTTTAGGGTAATATGTGCTCCCACAACAGCCTCAGGAACTCGCCATCACATCTCCTCATTTTATTCTCTTCGTAGCACTAAGGACTCACTGAAATCATCTTGCTTGTTAGTTGTACAAATAATAATATAGGGCCCCTTGTTCAAAAAGCAAGAGAAAGGCTTTTTGCCTTTCATCTGAGGTCTCTCAACCTGTCGTGGTGTTTTTTGCTATTTAGTGCCATGCTCTGACTGCAGGGCAAATACAGCCCCTCACAGGTGCCTGGCTGGGGCCCTACCCCATGACTTGGCACATGGGGTGTGTGCACACAGCCCCAACTCTCCCTGCACCTTTGCGCAGGTCCCCATCAGGGGCAGAGCGTGAAGGTGGGGTAAAGAAGATTGAGAATCCATCCTGGGAAGGTGGGTGGGCACAGGAGGATTTTCCAAGCCCTAGTGCATGCTCCAATGCCCAGTGAGACTTGACTTAACCAACTGATGTCAAGTTAACCCTGATTCATGGTGACCCCATATGTGTCAGAGTAAAACTATGCTCCATAGGGTTTTATTTTCCTTTTTATTGTGTTTAGGTGAAAGTTTACAGCTCAAGTTAATTTCTTGTTCAAAAATTTATATACATATTGTTTTGTGACTTTGACTGCAGTCCCCACAATGTGACAGCGCTTTCCCCCTTTCCACCCTGGGTTCTCTGTGTCCATTCGTCCAGTTCCTGTGCCTTCCTGCCTTCTCTTTTTGCTTTTGGGCAGGTGTTGCCCATTTGGTGTCATATATTTGGTTGAACTAAGAAGCACGTTTCTCATGTGTGTTATTTTTTGCTTTATAGGCCTGTCTTATCTTTGCCTGAAAAGTGGGCATTGGAAGTGGTTTCAGTTCTGAGTTAGCGGTGTCCAGTGGCCATAGTCTCAGGGGTTCCTCCAGTCTCTGTCAGACCAGTAAGTCTGGTCTTTTTTGTGAATTTCAATTCTATTCTACATTTTTATCCCATTCTGTCCAGGACTCTCTGCTGTAATCCTTGTCAGAGTAGTTGGTGGCGGTAGCCAGGCACCATCTAGTACTTCTGGGCTCAGGATGGTGGAGTCTTTGGTTAATGTGGTCCTTCAGTCCTTTGGGCTAATATTTTTCTTGAGTCTTTAGTTTTCTTCATTCTCCTTTGCTCTGAATGGGATGGGACCAAAAGATGTATCTTAGATAGCCGCTTGTAAACTTTTAAGACCCCAGACCCTACTCACCAAAGTGAGACATAGAGCATTTCCTTTGTGAACTGTGTTAGGCCAAATGCACTAGATATCCCTTGAGACTATGGTCCCCAGCACCCTGCCCCAGCCACCCAGTCCCTCAAAGTGTTTGGATGTATCTAAGAAACTTCTATGCTTTTGCTTTGGTCCACTTGTGCTGACTTCCTCCATGTTGTGTGTTGTCTTTCACTTTACCAAAGTGACACTTGTCTACTATATAGTTAGTGACTTCCCCTTCCCCACCACCCTTGTAACCATCAAAGAACACTTTTTTCTGTGTGTAAATCTTTTCTTAAATTCTTATAATAGTGGTCTTATACAATATTTGTCCTTTTGTGACTGACGTATTTCACTCAGCATAATGCCCTCCAGATTCATTCATGTTGTGAGATGTTTCATGGAGTCATCATCATTCTTTATCATTGTGTAGTATTCCATTGTGTGTGTGTACCATAGTTTGTTTATTCATTCATCTGTTGATGAGCATTTAGGTTGTTTCTATCTTTTTGCTATTATGAATAGTGCTGCAATGAACATGGGTATGCATATGTCTATTTGTGCGACAGCTCTTATTTTCTAGGGTATATTCCTAGCAGTGGAGTTGCTAGATTGTATGGTATTTCTATTTCTAGCTTTTTAAGGAAGTGCCATATCATTTTCCAAAGTGATTGTACCATTTTACATTCCCACCAGCAGTGCATAAGAGCTCCAGTCTCCCCATAACCTCTCCAACATTTGTTTTTTTCTGTTTTTTGTATTAGTGCCAGTACTGTTGGACTGCGATGGTATCTCATTATAGTTTTGATTTGCATTTCTCTAATGGCTAATGATCTTGAGCATTTCCCCATGTGTCTGTTAGCTGCCTAAATGTCTTCTCTGGTGAAGTATCTGTTCATATACTTTGCCCATTTTTTAACTGGATTATTTGTCTTTTTGTTATTGAGGCATTAAAGTATTTTATAGATTTTAGAGATTAGGCCCTGGTCAGATATGTCGTAGCCAAAAAATTTTTCCCAGTCTGTAGTTTCTCTTTTTACTCTTTTAGTGAAGTCTTTTGATAAGCATAAGTGCTTTATTTTTAGGAACTCCCAGTTATCTAGTTTCTCTTCTGGTGTTTGTGCATTGTTAGTTATGGTTTGTATACTATTTAATGCCATGTATTAGGGCCTGTATTTTTTCTTCCATGATCTTTATCATTTTAGATTTTATGTTTAGGTCTTTGATCCATTTTGAGTTAGTTTTTCTATATGCTGTGAGGTATAGATCTTGTTTCATTTTTTGACAGATGGACATCCAGTTATGCCAGCTTCATTTATTAGAGAGACTGTCTTTTCCCCCATTTGATTGGCTTTGGCCCTTTGTCAAATATCAACTGCTCACCATAAATGGATGGATTTACATCTGGGTTCTTAATACTGTTCCATTGGTCTGTTTGTCTGTTGTTGTACCAGTACCAGGCTGATTTGACTACCGTGGCTGTATAAAAGTTTCTAAAATCAAGTAGTGTGAGGCCTCCCACTTTGTTCTTCTTCAGTAATGCTTTACTTATCTGTGGCCTCTTCCTTTTTCATATAAAGTTGGTGATTTGTTTCTCCATTTCTTTAAAGAACACTCTTTGAATTTGGGTTGGGATTGCATTGTATCTGTAGATTGCTTAGAGTAGAATTGACATTTTCACAATGTTGATTCTTCCTAGTCACAAACATGGTATGTTTTTCCACTTATATAGGTCTCTTTTGGTTTCTTGCAGTAGTGTCTTGTAGTTTTGTTTGTATAGGTCTTTTACGTCCTTACGAGGGACGTATTCCTAAGTGCTTTATCTTCTTGGGGGCTATTGTAAATGGTATTGATTTGGTGATTTCCTTTTCAACATTCTCTTTGTTAGTGTAGAGGACTCTAACTGATTTTTGTATGTTAATCTTGTATCCTGAAACTTTGCTGAAATCTTCTATTAGTTCCAGTAGTTTTCTTGTGGATTCTTTGGGGTTTTCTGTCTATAAGATCATATCATCTGCAAACAGGGATACTTTTACCTCTTCCTTACCAATTTAGATGCCCTTTATTTCTTTTTCTTGCCTTATTGTTCTACCTAGGACTTCTAGCACGATGCTGAATAAGAGTGGTTATAAAGGGCATCCTTGTCGGATTTCCATTCTCAAGGGGAATGCTGTCACTCTCCCTCTGTTCAGAATGATATTGGCTGTTGGTTTTGTATAAATGCCCTTTATTATGCTGAGGAATTTCCCTTCTATTTCTATTTTTCTCACACTTTTTATCAGGAATGGGTGTAGCACTTTGTCAAATGCCTTTTCTGTATCAATTGATATGATCGTGTGATTCTTTTCTTTTACTTATGTGGTGGATTACACTGATTGATTTTCAAATGTTGAACCATCCCTGCATACCTGGTACGAATCTCACTTGTTCATGATGTATTATTTTTTTGATATGCTGTTGAATTCTATTGGCTAGAATTTTGTTGAGAATTTTTGCATCTATGTTCATGAGGAATATTGGTCTGTAGTTTTGTTTTTGTTTTTTTGGTAGTGTCTTTGCCTAGCTTTGGTATCGGGGTTATGCTAGCTTCACAGAACAAGTTCGTGAGTATTCCTTCCTTTTCTACACTCTGAAATAGCTTAAGTATTATTGGTGTTAGCTCTTCGCTGAAAGTTTGTTAGAATTCTCCAGTGAAGCTGCCCAGGCCAAGGCTTTTTTTTTGTTGGGAGTTTTTTTATTACCTCTTCAATCTCTTCTTTTGTTATGGGTCTGTTTAGTTTTTCTACCTCAGTTTGTGTTAGTTTAGGTAGGTAGTGTTTCTAGTGTTTCTAGAAATTTGTCCATTTCTTCTGGGTTTTAAAATTTGTTGGAGTACAATTTTTTGTAGTCATTTGTTACAATTCTTTCTATTTTAGTTGGGTCTGTTGTGAGATTTCCATAGGGTTTTTAATGGTTGATTTTTTTGAAAGTAGACTGCCTATGGCGGACTCAAACCTTCAAACTTTTGGTTAGCAGCGGAGCACGTTAACATTTGCACCACCCTGGGACTCTTGGGACTTCACTTACACAACACAAATTCAGAGATAAAATTATTAAGAACCTCGAGATGGTGACCGCAGAACATTAACCCCAAGTGTAGTGGTCCCTCCTAAGCACGGGGCCCATGATGCCAGTCTTGTCCCCATTACCTAGAATAATGCCTTGTACATGATGGAGAGTCAAAGAATGAAAGAAAGAATAAGCAAGTAAATAAACCAATCATTCCATAGACCACTTCTTTTTTTCCTATCTAATGGGTCAGAATAGATTCAATGGCAACTAACGATATAACAACAAAATCTGCAAACTGGCTTGCTTTCATGAATAAATAACTCTTTCTTGATAGCACAGTACCCGTAAGTCATTATACTGGGAGCTCTGAGGGCATGTAAAGATGAATCAGAAACAGCCTACTTCTTCATAAAATCTGCTATCTAGTAGGAGAGCTAAGACAATGCCCTCAAACAACTTACCTAGAAAGTAAAAATAAAAAATGACATAAGATACAGACCAGTGGTGGTTTGGAGATCTATATAGCTTCAGGGATCACAAAAGGTGTTATGAAAAAGGCAGTATTTAAGTGGGTCTTGAAAAAGATATGGGATTTAATCATAAAGAGTTCAGGAAACGCTAACAATGTCAGCAAAGGGTAAAAGATGGAAAGTCAGAATTATGTACAGAACAGAGATATTGGTTCTCAGGAGGGAGAGCTGGAAACTTGGATAGGTGGCTTGAGAGCAAATACAGAGAAGCTTGAAGCCACTAAATATTTTTGAGCAAAAGATTGACATTGTCAGGTCATAATTATGGTGTATCTGTTATCTATTGCTGTGTAATAAATATCACAAATTTAGCAGCCTCAAACAACATACATTTATTATTTCACATTTTCTGTGGGTCAGACATCTAGGTACAGCTTAGCTGGGTCCTCTGTTTCAGGTATCTCACAAGGCTGCTGTTGTCAGGTCTGGGGTCTCATCTGAGCCTCAACTGGGGAAGCTCCCAACCTCACCCGGTTGTTGGCAGGATTCAGTTCCTTGTGGGCTGTTGGACCTGGGACCACAGCTCCTCACTGGCTATTGGATGGAGACCACCCTCAGTTGCTTGCTATGTGGGCCTCTCTAACATGGTACCTTGTTTCATTACAATCAGCAAGGGGATAGAGTATGTTAGCAAGGCAGAAGTCAAAATCTTAGGTAGTCTAAACATGGAAGTGACATCCCATCACATTTCCAATAATCCATTGGTTAGAAGCAAGTCACAGTCCCACCCATACTTAAGGGGAGGAGACTACACAAGGGTGTGAATATCAGGAGGTGGGTATCATTGGGAGTAGTCATCTTAGAAGCCGCCTACCATACCTGAGTAGGACAGATTGGATTGGCAGAGAAACCAAAAGTACAGATACTACTAAAGGGGTTATTACATAGGCCAGGAGAGAAATAGTTACAGCCAAAGATAAGGGAGTAACTTCAGGAAAGAAGAAGAGTGTTCTCAATAGCATTTCCAGTGATAGAATTCTTAGGACTTGGTAACTAGTTTAATATGGGTGGCAAGGGAGAGAAAGAAAGTAAAAAACCTCAAGGCTTTCAATTTAAGTGACTAGAAATAGGGGACAAAAATAGAGGAGGAGAGGCTGGTTGCTGTTTTCTTGGTGGGAGTAAGAGAACACTGAATTTGAGATCCTGGAATACCATTCAAGGTGGCGGTGTACTCAGAACTATAAGGCCTGAACTTCAGGAAAGCAGTGAAGCCTAGACATACATATTTGAGCATCACTTGCACACAGATGACACGTGATGGCATGAAACTGAATGAAAGGAATGGAGCTATCTAGGGCTATTTTATCAACCTGGAATAAGGAAGGCCTAGCAACTCCTCTCCTCTTGTGGGAATTTCAGCTGACTTCCAGGCTAAAGTTATCTGGAACGGCCAAAAGAAAGCCTTAAAGTCAAAACAAACATTTCTATGTCTGTGACATCTGCCAAGATCAGGCTACTTGGAACACTAGTCTAACCAGGATCTTTCCAGAGACAGAGAGATGTCTGGCTACAGGCACCACACAGACAAACACTAACTTATAAATAACTTTAACAATAAGAATAATTTTATATTGCCTCTTAGCATTTTCATATCACTTATATCACCAGTTGAACCTCAGGATCACCTTTCAGTATTTTCCTTCTGCAGATGAGAAAAATGAGCCTTGCTCTAAGTCACGCTGATAGCAGTTATGACTAGAATCTTTGCTTTCTGGATCTTCAACCAATGCTCCTCTCCTTCTGCCACACAAAACCCTTGCCCTGACATCTGAATATCAGAGCAATTCTCCTAGCTTCTCATGCGCAAAGTCAAGGACCCACTTTGTTTAACCCAAACACAAATGTGCATCAAACCCTGTAGCTCTGAGTTGTTAATTAAATTTCAAAGCCCCAAAGACCCAAAATCTCTAAGAAAAGAAACGATCTTGGGATACTGAATCTGATGGGAATAAGGAACCCTTGGCCTCCCCAGAGAAATCCTCTTCTTGTGGGAAAATCAGCTGGTTTCCCAGTTGTAGTTATCTAGTGTGGAGCTGAGCAAACTTTTAAGCCAGACCAAAAACTCAAGGCATTCCCCATTGCCAACCCGTATCATAATCAATGTTGATTGAATGTCTGAATGTAATTTGAATGAAAAGCATTTCAAAGCACAAAGGTTCTGTTCCCAATAAGTTTAGTCTATATAATCAAATGCATTCTTTCTGGCCCAATCAGCAGAGGCTTGGCAGAATAAATGTCTTTGGTATGAGCAAAAAATTCCAAGCTTAAATCTTACAATTGCCCCTTTGAGGGTCGTTTACTCGGCAAGTTTTACAGTGGTGTACTGAAATGAATACTGCCTCTATGCAAAGCAACAGGAGGTCACATTATAATTAGAATGCAATCAGTGGAATTGGTTATGGCTTGGTTTTCTTCCTGAAATGACAATTTATGCCACATCTGCCATTACATTAATATTTTCTGCATTACTAGAAGAATAGAGGAAGGGGGCTGGGCAGAGGGAGGCCAGTGTCTTTCCACTGAGCAGTTGATAGAGTTGTCTTTAGCTAGCAGTCCACATGAGCTAATCAAGGCCCAAACAGTTCACCTTTAAAATACCCAAACCATCTGGCAGGCTGTCCCATGATAAATCTCAATGATAAATGTCTCCGTTTTGATGTTACAAAGGAACCGCAGACCTGCTCATTTCTGGCACAGCTGAAAACATACTGGCAACAGTAGAATAGAACTCAGATGTCCCAAAATAGAGAAGTAAATCATTTTGACCTGCAGGGCACAATATATTTAGAGAAAACCTGATTGTAATAAAAAGGCTGGACTCATCACAGTTTCTGCTATAGGAGTGGCAATATACATACATATATTCTAATACTTTTTGGTTTAGTGAAAACTCCAGTGTGTACAATTTAAAAGCCTTCATTTTCCCCTCCCCCCTTTTTTGTGAGTCACAGACAACTCCCTCTGCCACTTGTGAACTACAACAGTCTCTCTCCCTGATTCTCAGATGTCCTGCAGGGGAACTGCTGAGGCGAGCGTGCCTTCAGAGTGATTAATCCGCCCGCCTTTCAGAGGTCTGTTTTGCTGGGCCCACGGCCACTGCCAGGAAAGGACACACTGTGACCACCAGCACCAGGAAGCAAAGGCACAGCCTCTCAACTCAAGGTTAGCTCAGACCTGGGGCCGACAGGGAATCATAAAATGAATTATGCTGTGTGGTTTTGGAAGGTAGAATTTTATGTTCATCCAAGCTTCAGAAACAAATCATGGAGTGGTCAGTTGGCCTTATTTATTTCATGTTTTCTTCCACAAAGTTAGGAAATTAATTAAACATGCATTTGAAGTGTCAAGGGCAAGGCACTAGAGCCTCCCCATGCTAGTGGCCCTTCCCCACTTCCCTGGCCAGACACACAGCTCCATAACCCTCACTGGCCACTGAGTTCAGCAAGAAGGAGCTCAGCCTAACAGAGGTCAGCCAGTAAAAACAGGGCCGTGCTGGCTGGCTCAAGGTCTCCTGGGGAGCTGCCTGGGACCTTGTGACGACTGGCCAAAGCACAGAATGCTTCTCCACTCTGGTCTGGTCTGGTTGGTTATAACAGGATGACCAATTCCCTCCACAGCTGCCAGGGTCACTTTTTGGTGACTAATGGGAAAGACAGACTCCTCATCTGCCCTCTGACAAATGGTTTCATAAAATGGTTTTGCTCACACACCCAAAAGGGAAGCCAGAAACAAGCATGGGAGGAGATGTGTCTCCAGTGAAAGCGGCTTCTACCTCACCTTCAAGACCTAGAGACAAGTTGAGAACAAAGAGAGGACCTATTTTTGCCTCCAGAGGCAATTTCCCTATGGAAAGTAGAGTTGAGTGGAGCAGCGGAGGCCGTTTCAAAACTTGTGGAAGCCTGCAGCAATAAGAGTCTGCCATTCCTCAGGCTTTCTGGGAAATGAGTGCAAATAAATTTGAGGTAACTATTTTCAATAAAACTTTTAAATATATAAATACTGACAGTCCATTTGGAGGGGAAAAGACACAATAATTTATTGGCTGTTGGCAATTCAGTTGGAGACAAGTTATCCCATACCTCCTCGTCTGCCCTGGGCCAAACAACACATATCTGGTTATTTGACTGTCTTCTCAAAAGTCAGTTCTAGTGGTTCAGGGAGGAAAGGCCCACTGGGTCACTGGCATCCCAGCTCTTTAATCATTTCTCTGGCTCACACCCAATCCCCTCCAGTTCACTGACATCTTGCTGGTTCAGAAGTGTTTAGAAAAGAACAAGGTATTTCAGCTGACATTCTCACAAGTTCCAGAGGGGAGTAGAAAAGAGTGGGATGAGGCTCCTCACTCTATTGGTGAGAGTGTGTTCAAACAGCTACAGCTGAAAGAATTGCATCGTCACTTTTTTCCCCCACCATATGGTCTCACCCTCTCATATCTGATTTATGACTCCTGATTACCACAGACCCTTTGGCTAGGCCGCTTTCCAAATGTTTTCCTACTGTTGAATATTTGGGTGCCAATATTTTCCCCGAAGGGAAAGAAGAGACAAAGAATAATGGTGTCCTTCTTTCTGCTCCCCACCCTACCCCTCTGCAGCTTTCTGGTTTTGTTTTAATCATCTGGGACAGGAAACCCAGGCTATTTCTTTTCTCTTGTCTGCCCTTTAAAGTAATACAACGTGGAATTACATTTGCCAGAAAAGCAGGTAGACTGGGTAAAAATTCTCATAAACCATGTATTTAGCAATACTTCTGTGCTGTATATTCACAACCATATCATGTTCCAGTGGCTCCTCATCAAAAGCCTCACAATCAGTGAGGAAGGAGGGTGCTATCAGGAAGGTCTGTTGATCAAGCCATGAGGAGTGAGGAATGCCTGCTTTCTCTAGCACTTCCAACATGGCAGCTTCCAGCCATCCTCCAATCAGAAACATGGCCCATGGCAGGACGCTAAAGTCCTCAGCTGATTTATCAACCCTAATCTAGTAACTGGGACCCAACCTTCTCTTTTCACAACAGGAAATTGTATCAGGCAGCCAAAAAAAAAAAAAAAAAAAAATGCTGCTGGTGCCACTCTTTTATTGTGTTATCTCTTTACAAATATGTGGTTATATTTTATTCCCACCAATTCAATTAAACATCATGTTTTCACACTGTGTCAGGAATACAATTACTTCTTGATTGCCTGTAAGTGTTAGAAAATACTCATTCATTCATTTGATAAATAATTATCAACTGCCAGGTGCCATACTAGATTTAGAGCTACAAAGAGAGTTCTCAAACAATTTTACAATCTAGCTAGAAAAATCTAATATAAATTTTAGATTATGGGAAAATAACATGGGAATCTGTTCTGAAGACATACCAGAGAAAAAGAAGAAAAAATAATACATTAGAAAAAGAACAAAAATGGCTCTAATTCATGTGATGTGGATTCAATGTACTTTTGGGAATGGATTCAAATGTATTCATTAGCAACTATTGTCAATGTTATGAGGTGACAATATTTGTGTCATATAAGCAAAGCCAAAGCTCCCCTCTAGTGAGCCAAGTCTGTATTTCATTTTCATCCTGATCATCCATGTTGTACGGGCAAAGAGGCAGTGAGGACATTTGTCTGCTAAATAGACTACAGGGGAAGTTCCGGCTGAGATAGCTGAGCTGTGAATCCAAAGACGCATATTATATAGAAAAGCAGCAATAATGAGGCAATTATGAGAGCCAGCCAAGGATACAGTGGGGCGGCATAATTGAGCGGGAACTTCTGAAAAGTTTGAAGCTGATCATGGACTAGAAATACAGTTTGACTCATTCAGGTTGGTCGCACTTCACACCAGGGGAGATTGCACTTACTTGCTTCTCCTGCAGTTACTCTTCTCTGGTGCCTTATTTAATCTCAGTGATACATGTCTATTCACCTTTTCAAGACCAGAGGGATGTGCTAGCTCAAAATGGACAGTTTAGAAGTTGCATGTCTGGAACTCAAAAACCCACTCTTCTCCTTAGGTTTATTCTAGTTCTGGGAATTAAGCCCAAAACAAGGCATAAAAGAGATGAATCTCATCTCTTTCATTGTATGATTTAAGTTTTATTTTGTGTGCCATGTGGGTAATGCCTAACATGTCTTAGGAAATGACAATACCCCTTGGAGAGTTAAAGCCTTTATGCCCTTCCAGTGATTAACGCATGCCCAGACATACCATCATTCAACCAATTATGAAAACACGAAAAGAGAGCAGATCAAGGCTGACAATGATCTCTTCCCTTCCTAAAATTAATAATTATCATAACGGCAGTACTGCAGTTGTGGTAATAGTAGTGGTGGTGGTGGTGGTGGTGGTGGTGGTACTACTGGTAATAGTAGTAGTAGTTAATATTAATCCCTCTTTTAGTTTCTTCTACAAAGAACCAAACATTTTTCCCCCTGCTTGATCACAAGGCCAGTATCTTTCATGGGATCAGCTACCCAACAGAAAGCTGGGTGAGCCAACTCTGAGAAATAACACAGGGTTTGTCTTCATCCACGGAGCCACAAATGGCTATAGTCTAACCTCAAAGTGAACAAACCAAGGCAGGAGTCTTAATTCTCAGGCATGGACACGTTCTTCTTCAACATGATGCCTGCAAAGAATCGTTATAAGGTCAATTTTCATCTATGTGGGGATCTATTTACTAGCTGATTAAATATGATTGTCAATGAAAAGCAGAAGAATCTGGCCATTTGTACAAAGATGAGAATAACATAAGATTTGGACTCCTGCATCCCACTTTCCTGACTTTCCTCTGCTCTCTGAAGGCAGAGATTGTCAGAGAATGAATTGGAGTCTTCCCAGTGGCCTACAACTTTGTCTCTTCAAGTGTTTGCCTCTATAAATGGTATTAAACTTCAGTTTCTGAAAATGCCTTTTTAATTAAAACAAAATATCACCTCCTTGCTGCTGCATCACATTTAGTAACACTCTATTAATTCTGGTTGTGTTAGGCTATTAATGGCAAGTCTGAGGAGGGTGTGGCCTGTATGATCTTCTGTCTCACAAAACTTGAGAGCCACCATATAGGAGAAGTCTCTTATCTTGACCAAATGAATCTTCCAACTCCTCCACCATGAAAATAGGGTAGTTAATGGTGCCTATTCTATTACGCTGAGAATGAAGATAGGATAACATCAGAGGTCAAACTATATAAACTAAATATATTAATATTAATCATCACTAGAAAGGACAGTTAAATGGAGTAAACAATTTACTGAGATTATTCCTAACTCTAGTAATACTCAACAGTACTAGAGTTGGGCGGTCTTTCTCCTTTCTTAGCTGTGTCAATACTACTGCTCAGACTGTAATGACGAAACACCACTCTAAGCTAAGACGAAACTTTAATAACCCAGACATCAGACAAAGATTTTTAAAATACCTTTTCTGCCAAAGTACCAAGACTCTGTGGTGGTATAGTCTCTAAAAGTCCACAGACATATAGGGATTTGCATAGATCTCAAAGTAGACCAAGAGTAGTTATCTTGAACAAAGTATTTTATTACCTGACCTCCAATCTATTAACATGAAAAGCTTCTGATGACTGTAAAAGATTAGTCTCTATGAAAGACACGAGCAATGAGAATTAGGAGCCAGGCTGATCCAAAGGGTTTTAATATTTTGATTAAAGAAAGAAGAGCAGACTGTTGAATAGCTTTCTGGTTGTTTTATTTCATGCTGAGTAAGGTCACCAAGGGAGAATAATTTTCACTACCAAAATTTAGCCTAAACCTTAGTTTAATTTGCATAGCTTTTCACCCCAAGTGTGGATTCTGTCAAGCATAAACTATATTTACCAGACATAATGGATCTTGGCAGGTCAGAAAATTGCAGTTTGGTCCCTATTACACATAAACCACCAATGGAGAAAATGTTATCAGGATTGCCAATAAAATACATAGTAGGATATCCTTACTTATCCTGCAGGCAGCAACACTGACATCCCTGCTGGTCCTCCGCAAAAAAAAAGAAAAAAAAAAAAAAAAGCCTCATCAGCTTCTAGTAAAATCGTAGGCTGCCCATCCTGGAGAGGATGCCAAATGAACCTGTCCTTTCCTCTGCAGCTAGCAGCACTCCAGGGGTGAATGAACAACCACCTTCTCTGGAATAAGCTTTAGTTGCAATAGGGAAAGAAGAATGCTCTTTCTCAGATTCCTGGCTTCCCAAAATTCTGAGAATGTTACAACACTCTGTCAATGTTCATCTCAAGCACAGATGGCCTCTACGGACTACTGGTTAGGAATTTAATCCTTTTCATGGTTGCCAAATCATGGATAACTTTATCAAAGAATGGAGTCACTGCAAAGGGAAAGGGTTTCCTTCGAATGGGAACTTTCAAGATTCTATGACTATCATATGTTGAAAATTCCTAAATATTTTTTCTCCAGAGCCAAGAATACTAAATATCTCCACTTGAGTATACAAACACACCCCAAAATGGAACTCATCACCTCTGGTGAACCCCTTCCATATGCCTGAAAATCTTTTTCACTTAGGTACATGTATCAGTGAATGCTACTACTACCAGGGGTAATATACAAAAGATTTAATAATCAGTGGAGGAGGAGGCCTGACCAATCAGAATAGACAATGGCCCCTGAGTTTGAGCAGTATTCTAGAGCCCCCTCCCAACTACGCCTAGCATTAAACCTTAACTAGAGTGGGTTATGCTGGGCGCTTGGAGGTTCCAGTAGAAATGCTGGGGTGGTAGGAGAAGGGCAAAAAGGAGGCTTTGGGGGGAGATACCATGGAATTATCTCAAAATTTTAACAACCAGGATGGTTGTACTGGTGCAAACTGGCAGAATACCAGCCTTGGTACCATCATCCATTCAACCTAGAGTATCCTTTGCCTTTACATTCTGCTTTACCTGCAATCCAGTCCATGACCAAATCCTTTCAATTCTACATCCTAAATATTTTTCAACCTGTTTCTTACCATCCCCAATTCTGGTCTTATTATTTTAGTTGACAGCATTATCATCTCTCTGCTGGATTACTGCAACAACTTCCTGCCTGGAATCCTGGCCTTCAGTCTTGCCCTGCTCCCACCCATCTACTTACCCACAGAGGAATCATTCTAAAGAGTCAATTCAGTCATATCCCTCACCTGGCACTCCCTCAGTATGGTGACCCAACTCTTTAACACATATTTGGATTGCCCAGTCCCTTATGATTTCACTTCTGCCCATCTCTCCAGCTTCATCACTTGAAATGTACTTCACTAACTCTAAATTCCAGCACGGGGTGGCTCCTTGCACTTGCCTCAATATGGTGTGTTTTCTTGCTTTGGGGCTTTGTACATGCTATTTCCTCTTCATGAAGCATTGTCCTTCCCTTCCAGCTAGCTATCCAACCAGCTAAGCTAACTACATTTCATTAATCTTTCAAGTCTCACAATAGATTCTGTTCATCTTTCAAGTCTCAGTTTAGACATCACTTCTTCCAGGAAGTTTTTCTTGACAAGCTTCCTACTCCCGAGTCAGAGACCTCCATAGCAGCCTGATTATATCTTGGTTGATTAAGAGCATGAACTCTAGAGCCAGACTGCCTGAGTATGAAGTACAACTTTGCCACTTACTATATGACCTTAGGCAAATTACTTATCTCCTTGACTCCAGATTCCTCTTTAAAAGAGGGGATGGTATTACTACTTATATTACGGGTTGTCTGGAGGAATAAATGAGTTAATTCATGTAATGCAATTTGAACAATCATCTAGCTCACAGGATAGCCACAAACAATATCTCCAATCTTTGACTGGGTATGTTTCATAGGATGTTAGATTCCAATATCTCCAATTAGTTGATCTTTAACAATGTAACCTTGATATTCCTCCCATTAAGAGGTGGGGCCTATGTCTCCTCCCCTTGAATCTGGGTGAGCTTGTAACTCACTTATAACCACTACAACGTGTCTGACTTCCAAGGCTAAGTCAGAAAAACTTCCGTTGCAGCTTCTGCCTTGTTCACTGGAACACTTGTACTTGGAGCCCTGAGCCACCAAGTAAGTCCAACTACCCAGAGGCCACAGTACTGTGAAGAAGCCAAGCCACAGGAGTGTGTAAGCACTTTAGTCAGCAGTCTTAGTCTGTGGCTTCTCTCAGCTCAGGTTCCAGACATATGATAATTCCAAGCTCTAGTCAAGTCACCTCCAGCATTCATGTCTTCCTGGCTGAGGCTACAGATCAGAGAAAAGCCACCTCCCTCCCTTTTTTGAATTCCTAACTTACAGAATCTATGAACATAGTAAAATGTTGCTTTACTCACTAGAGTTTTGATGTAATATGTTATGCAGAAATAGAAACTAGAAAAGCTATATAACTGGTTTCTATATTCATCATCATCATTCTTCTTCTTCATTTATTATCATGGTACTTAATACACTGCACCATAAATGTTTAGTCACCTGTCTCTATCCTTCATTGGATTCTAAGCTCCATATTTCAGGATCTAGTACAGTATTAGACTCAGAATACACATTACATTTTTTGTTCAAAGAGCTAATGAATAACTCCTTCAAACCAACTATATCTCCAGTGCTCTGACATTTAGCTTGTCTATCAATGACACAAACAAAATGACAGAATAAAGATGTTTGGACCAGCCACAAAATTACTTACTCTGTTGTAGCACACAATGAGAATCACTGCTAGTATTTTAGTTAACTTCTTCCAAGTCTTGTGTGTATTCATTAAATTAATAAACTGGATATGTATTTTTTTCTACTGCTTTATTTCACCTATAATATCATAAGCATAATCTCAGGTCATTCTTCAAAAACAATTGGTATTGATTAAATAACAAGCTATCATCTGAATATAACATAATCCTAACCATTCCACCTATTTCAGATATTTAGGATGCTTTAAATTTTCTTTAACATAGACAATGCTATAAAGAATTAATCTTAGTTTTAATATAAATCTTTGACTGCATATTTGCTTGTGTTCTTAGAACAGAGTCCTAAAATGGAATTGTTGAACCAAAGGATGGGCACCACATTTTCATGGTAAGAATAAAAATTGCAAAATTGCCTTCCAGAAATTTTGAAATAAATTACTTTTGGAAGTAAGACATAAGAAAGAGAGTATCATCACACACTAACATTCATTAAGTATTACCATTTATTTTTAATTAAACTTTGTAGTGATTTTCATTTACACTGTTTCATTTCAAGTCAGTTTGAGCTTTCTTTGCTCACTTGCATTTCTAGCTTTGCCTAGTCATATCCTTTATCCATTTTTTTCTACTGGAGTTTTTGGTAGAACTTATAAAAGTTCTTCCTACAGTAGGGGGATTAACTCTTTAATTTTCTTTTAAAATATTATCTCCTAGCTTGTTAATTCTCTTAATTTTGCTTATAATGTTTCAGATACAGAAAATTTACAGTGATTTCTTTTAGGGGAGTTTGATATTATTTTAATATTTTTTGGCAAATTAGGACAATGGCACTATTCACAGTCCAAAGCAAATCACAGATATAGAGCATGAGGTTGTAATAATTAGACCATCCTGCTGTCTTGCAAGTGTTAAGAACATATTCCTCCACCAAGATCAAGGCTACCAAATTTTTATCTTCTGAGGAGCTATTACCAGGTTACACAAGGCAAAGCCATCAACTTATGGGTTCTTTTTACCATGTGTTCTAGTTTAACCATCTTCCAAGTATGGAAAATGGACTCATTACAGAGCATTACCTGAAAATGGGTGAGCAGCATTAGCTACTTGCAACTTTGGAGTCTAGAGGGTCTAAATATTTTCTTTAACACAGTACCTACCAGAGTCAAAACCTCTACTCATTGTGACTTGCCCTGAAGGTAATTCATTCATTTATGCTTTCAGTATGTGCCTATTTAGCACTCACTTTGTAACTCAACTAAGGTAGAGGACATAAAGGAGAATAATATATAATCTCTTTCCTTGAGGCAGTTCTAGTGTTATTGAGTTTAGGGAAGAGTGACATGTAAACAAACACTTGTTATAATAATAGGCAAATACAGCAAGTTGATAAAATCATTCAAAACAATTTTCATGTTAATGGACCGAGATTGGAAGAATTTCACCATTTCAGAGTTACAGCCAAGTGTTCAAAGTCCTTCTAGATTTTGTCTCCTTAGTTTTAAGTAATTATGTTACATACTTGCAGAAGTAAAATTTACTGGGGAACTGCTTCCTTGGTCGGCACCGGCATGGTGGTGGGATCCCTGGGGGCTTTTTTTTTTTCTTTTTGTATGTTTGTTTTCTCTTTCTTTTTTCCTTTTTATTTTTCTTCATTTCTCGGATTCTCGTCTCTTTCTACTTACCTTCTTTTCCTGTCTCCTGAATACCTGGCACTGTATATCATCTCCACCCCTTCTAACCAGCCTACACTGCATGGCTTGGGAGCCGCTTCCCTGGTCTATGCAGCTGTGCCAGTGGGATCACTGGTTTGTTTATTTGTTTTTAATTCTTTTTTTCCTTTTTGTTTCTCTTCATTTCTCAGTTTCTCATCTCTCCACTCCAATGGCAGGCTCCCTCAGGCCCCCCACCGCCGTTTTTTGTCTTCTGTTTCTTCTCTCTTCTTTCCCATACCCAATCTAGCTCCACACATTACAACCTCCCCCTCCCCATGCCTCCTGCCTATCTCCACCACGTGCTGAACACTGCACTCTGAGCAGCACAAGCATGCAGCCTACCGGAACCTGCCCTGCACTGAACCGCAGCTCACCTTGTTAGCCCCAGTATGAGCTACAAACAACCCATCCAAGCCCCTCCCCTTCTGCTGGACCTGCCTGGCTGCACCATAGCTGAGGGACTGGCCCCATCCATTGGACACGGGGGTAAAAAATATCATGTCCACAGACAAGCAAACAATAAAGAAGGCACAGTCCGTCTGCCCAGACATAACCAAATAAAACAAAAAAGCAGGATGAAACAAACAAATCTACAATCAATAAATGAAGAAAATAAATACTGAATGTCCCAAAAGACAGCAGACAATATCAAAACATATAAAAGGACAGGACAGGATGGTTCCAGTAGGCATCCAAAATAAAACACCAGATGACTTTCCAGTAGAAGAAAAGGCACTAGAACTACCTGATAGGGAATTCACATCTCTGATATTCAGAGCTATAAAGAGTTGAAGCAAAAATAAGGAAAAAATAGACAAATTCATGGAAAAGGCAGACAAATTCATGGAAAATAGACAAAAAAATGGAAAAATGCAGTGAAATAATAAAGGAACAAAATGCCAAAATAAATTCACAACTAGAAAACATACAAAAACAACAATTAGAAATCCAAAAGATAAAAAACAAGATTTCAGAAATGGACAGTGTCATAGAAGGACTGAGGAGCAGGTTTGAAACAAAGGAAGACCAGATCAGTGAAATTAAAGAGAAACACTTGGCAACTTTGTTTAACGAAAAATCAGAAAAAAGAATGAAGAAACATGAATAAACCCTGAGAATTATGTGGGATACAATCAAAAGCAAAAATCTGTGAGTGATCAGAGTTCCAGAACAAGGGGAGAAAACAGAAAACACAGAGAAGAACCTTGAAGAATTGTTGACAGAAAACTTCCCTAAAATCATGAAAGATGAAAAGCTGACCATCCAAGAAGTTCAATGAACCCCATACAGGACAGAACCCAAAAGAAAATCACCAAGGTAGCATCTGGGGTCTTGGAGGCCTGTGAGTAGCCATTTAAGATACTCCACTGGTCTTATCCCTTTGGCAGCAAGGGAGAATGAAAAGAACAGGATACAAGGAAAAGATTAGTTCAAAAGACTAATGGACCACAGCTACCAAGGCCTCCGCCAGACTGAGTCCAGTACAGCTGGATGGTGCCTGGCTACCACCACTCACTGCTCTGACTGGGATCACAGCAGAGGTTTCTGGACAGAGCTGGAGAAGGATGTAGAACAAAATTCTAACACACACAAAAAAAGACCAGATTTACTGGCCTAAAAGGGACTGGAGAAACCCCAAGAGTATGGCCCCCAGACACCCTTTTAGCTCAGTGGTGAAGTCACTTCCGAGGTTCACAGTTCAGCCGGGGATTGGGCAGCCCCATAAAACAAAATGGGACTAATGAGGCACAGCAGTCCAAGGACAAGGACTAGAAGGCAGAAGGGGACAGGAAAGCTGCTGATAGGGAACCCAAGGTTGAGTAAGGATAGTGTTGACATGTAGTGGGGTTGTTAACCATTGTCATAGGGTAACATGTGTACTGTTTAATAAGAAACTATTTTGTTCTGTAAACCTTCATCTAAAGTGAGAATAGCAGCACAACTGCAAGAGCGTAGTCCATGTCACTGAAATGTGCATGTAGAAATTTTTGAAATGGTGTATCTTTGACTATGTATATTTTCACCAAAAAAAAAAAAAAAGGTCAAGAAGGGAGAGGGTTGACATGTCGTGGGGTTGTTAACCAATGTCATAAAACAATATGTGTTCTACTGTTTAATGAGAAACTATTTGTTCTGTAAACCTGCACCTGAAGAAAAATAAAAAATAATAATAATAAGTAAAAAAATTAGGGGAAAAACAAAATCACCAAGGCATATCATAATCACACTCGCTAAAACCAAAGACAAAGAAAAAATCCTGAGAGCAACTCAAGAAAAACAAAAAGTCACGGAGGGGAAACAATAAGACTAAGATCTGATGACTCGGCAGAAAACACGTAGGCAAGAAGGCAATGGGGCAACATACATAAAACCACGAAAGAAAACAATTCCCAACCAAGAATAATATATCCTGCAAAACTCTCATTCAATATGATGGTGAAATTAGGACATTTCCAGATAAACAGAAATTAAGGGAATATGTAAAAACCAAACCAAAATTACAAGACTTGTTAAAGGGAATCCTTCAGTTTGAGAACAAACATCAGATGACAGCCTGAATCTAGGACACAAGATCGCACCGGCCAGATAGCTACAAAGGAAATGAACTCTTAAGGACTATTCAAAACCAAAAGATTTACAACAGGGAACAGGAGAGGTCAATCTGCAAATGACAACAACGTCAGAACAATAAAAAAGGGAATAAATGGTGTAGGTATAGAACTTTCTAATGGAGAGAAAGGCAAGGCGATACCAAGTAATAATAGACTGGTTCAACCCTAGGAAGATAAGGGTACATTTCAAGGTAACCACAAAGAAAGTTAACAACCTACTTATCAAAATAAAGAAGAAAAACATAAAGTCTCAGTAAAAACAAAATCTACAAAAAACAAATTACAAAATCCACAAACAAAAGGAATTCAGCACAGGCGCATAAGATGAACAAAGAAAAGATCAGCACCACCAAAAAAAGTGCCACAAAATGACAGCAATAAACTCACACCTATCAATAATTACACTGAATGTAAATGGCCTAAATACACCCATAAAGAGACAGAGAGTGACAGGATGGATAAAAAACAGGATCCATCAATATGCTATCTACAAGTTATACACCTTAGAAACAAAGACATAAATTTATTAAAAATCAAAGGATGGAAAAAAAATATATCCAGCAAACAGCCACCGAAAAAAGAGCAGGAGTGACAATACTAATCTCAGATAAAATAAACTTCAAACAAAATCCACCATAAAAGACAAAGAAGGGCACTATATCATGATTAAAAGGATGATCCATCATCAAGACATAGCCATAAGAAATATCTACATACCCAGTGACAGGGCTCCATAACACATAAAACAAACTCTAACAGCACTGAAATGAGAAATTGATGGTTGTACGACAATAGTAGGAAATTCCAACACACCACTCTTGGTAAAGAACAAAACATCTAGAAAGAAATTTAGCAAAGATACAGAAGATCTAAAGGCCACAATCAGCCAACTTGAACTCATAGACATATATAGAACACTCTACCCAACAGCTACAAGGTACAAATTCTTTTCCAAGGCACATGGAACATTCTCCAGAATAGACCACATCTTAGGCCACAAAGCAATCCTCAACACAATCCAAAACACTGAGATAATACAAAGTATCTTCTCTGATCACAATGTCATCAGAGTAGAAATAAACAACAGGAAGAGAAAGGAAAAGAAAATAAATTACACGGAAACTAAATAACACCCTGTTTAAAAACCACTGGGTAATAGAAGAAATCAAAGATGGAAACAAAAAATTCCTAGAATCAAATGAGAATGAGAGCACATCATACCAAAACCTTTGGGACACAGCAAAGGCAGTGCTCAGGGGTCAATTTACAGCAATAGATGCATACATCGAAAATGAAGAAAGAGACAAAATCAAAACATTAGCTATACAACTCAAACAAATAGAAGGAGAACAGCAAAAGAAGCCTACAACCACAGAAGAAAGGAAATAATAAAGATCAGAGCAGAAATAAATGAAATAGAGAACAGAAAAACAATAGAATCAACAAAACCATAAGTTGGTTCTTTGAAAGGATCGACAAAATCAACAAACCACTAGCCAAACTGACAAAAGAAAAACAGGAGAGGACGCAAATAACCCAAATAAGAAATGAAATGG
>NW_004444042.1:3947376-4040385 GCF_000243295.1 Trichechus manatus latirostris
AAAAAAAAAAAAAAACCAGAAAATAACAAACGCTGGAGAGGCTGTGGGGAGATTGGAACTCTTATGCACTGCTAGTGGGAATGCAAAATAGTACAATCTTTTAGAAAATGCTATGGCACTTCCTTAAAAAGCTAGAAATAGAAATAACACACGATCCAGCTATCCCACTCCTAGGAATATATCTTAGAGATAATAAGAGTCGTCACATGAATAGACATATGCACACTTATGTTCACTGCAGCGTTGTTCATAATAGCAAAAAGATCGAAACAACCTAGATACCTATCAACAGATGAATGGATAAACAAATTATGGTATATACACACAATGGAGTACTACACAACGATAAAGAAAATGATGAATCTGTGAAGCATTTCACAACATGGATGAATCTGGAGGGCATTATGCTGAGTGAAATAGGTCAGTCACAAAAGGGCAAATATTATATGAGACCACTACTGTACAAACTCATGAAAAGGTTTACACACAAAAAGAAACAATCTTTGATGGTTACATGGGGTGGGGGGGAAACACTAAATAGACAATAGATAAGTGGTAACTTTGGTGTAGGGTAAGACAGACAGTACACAACATTGGGGAAGCCAGCATGACTTGTTCAGGGTAAGGTCATGGAAGCTCCATGGACAAATCCAAATTCCCTGAGGGACCAGATTACTGGAGTGAGGGCTGCAGGGACCATGGTCTCGGGGAACATATAGCTCAATTGGCATAACATAGTTTATAAATAAAATGTTCTACATTCTACTTTGGTGAGTAGTGTCTGGGGTCTTAAAAGCCTGTGAGTGGTCATCTAAGATACTGTACTGGTCTCCCCCCTTTAGGAGCAACAGAAAATGAAGAAAATTAAAGACACAAGGGACAGATTAGTCTAAAGGACTATTAGACCTCAACTACCACAGCCTCCACCAGACTGAGTCCAGTACAACTAGATGGTGCCCGACTACCACCATTGACTGCTCTGACAGGGATCACAATACCGGGTCCTGGACAGAGCTGGAGAAAAATGTAGAACAAAATTCTAACTCAAAAAATGACCACACTTACTGGCCTGACAGAGACTGGAGAAACCCTGAGAGTATGGCCCCCGGGCACCCTTTTAGCTCAGTAATGAAGCCACTCCGGAGGTTTACCTTTTAGCCAAAGATTAGGCAGGCCCATAGGACAAAACGTGACTAAAGAGGCATACCAGCCTAGGGGCAAGGACTAGAAGGCAGGAGGGGATAGGAGAGCTGGTAATAGGGAACCAAATGTCGAGAAGGAAGAGTACTGACATGTCATGGGGTTGTTAACCAGTGTCATAAAACAATGTATGTACTAACTGATTAATGAGAAACTAGTTTGTTCTGTAAACCATCTAAAGTACAATTTTAAAAAATGTGTATTACCCCCTGCATTTGGGCAAGCTGTGTCTAAATATTAAAATAATTCACTTACAAAGTTAAAAGAAAAATTTACTGAGACAAGACTTACAGCTGTCACTTGAGAAGCTAAGGTATATTGTTAGCAGCAAATATTTACTGGGCACTTATTCTGGGA
This sequence comes from Trichechus manatus latirostris, assembly GCF_000243295.1. Lineage (NCBI taxonomy): Eukaryota > Metazoa > Chordata > Mammalia > Sirenia > Trichechidae > Trichechus > Trichechus manatus. The sequence goes on from NW_004444042.1 coordinate 3,948,934, forward strand.
ACTCTGGAGATATTTAGAAACAGCAGGCATGGTTCCTGCCCAATAATTCCTTAAAGTCAACTTAGGAAAATAAAATGTGTACATATTAAATAACAATTTTAATAAAATGTAAATGAATAGGGAAGACCATGAGTGCTATGGAAAGTCCAAGGAGGGAGAATTCACTTAGGCAATGAAGACAAAGAAGGATATGAATTAGATATAGGAAGATCTATGGAAAGAAGATCATGGAGCCTTCCTAATAGTTTAGGGCACCTTTGATGACTGGGGATAAAATGTCTTCTTCGCCTAAGTTATCTCTGGATATTCAAGTTCACCTCTGTTGTCTGAATAGTCATCAATTCACCGGAATTTAGAGGTGGAAGATGGTTCTGAGGTTGTTTAGTTCAACCTATTCATTCATTTTAGAGATAGGAAGCTCAGGTCAAAGAAAAAAGCAACTTGCCTAAGACGGCAGCACGTGTTTAGTAAAGAAAATTCGGGACACAAGCCCACCTCTCCTACTTTACACTCTGACTGCCTCTTTCTCAACTACTAGAATTTGAAAAGCTAGAATAATTGAGTCACACTCGAAATGCCACCTCTTTCGCTCTAAGGCCTCTTCTGAAACTATCAGACCTGTTGGAGGCTTCTAGGATACCGGTGTGTGATAAGGCATTCAATAAAGAACACTACGAACATTACTGTATGAATTGGTTGGCACTTATTTTTAGAGCTCTCTTAGACTGTTTAAGAAGCAGCAAGTGAAATACAGTACACTCGGTTGCTACATAAAAGTAAAAGCAAAATAAAAGTTTGAGGTAAAGCAGAGCCATAAATCTAGGAATTTAAGCTTCTCTCCTCCGGCAACTGAAAGTCAATTCCGCATTTCCTCTTACTTGCTGACAGCCTCTTGGGCATTCAAATAGGAAAGGGTTGAAAATCAGGATTTCCAGTTCAGTCTAATACTGGACAACACTTAATGGCTTAAGCAGATTAATAATACTCTTGTTATTGGTATTTTGCCTTTCACCACCTTTCACCGTAAGCTTTGCCTGTACTTGATCTACAGGGAGGCTGAATGCTGAAGAGTCTTTTACCAGACTTGCTTTCATTCAGCACCCCGTCTGAACTGACAATCTAATTTCAGCACCAATCAATCAGTAAGAATTTATTGACTGCTACCATGTTCCTAACACTACCTATGATACTGGCAGTGACATGGAAGAACTATGTAACATGTTCGCTTTCTCAAAGAAGTTAGAGTCAAGTTTAGGTTTTCAATATTCACATACACGGAACAAACACAGTCTCAACAACATCATCATCAGTAGAAAGCTCTCAAACGTAGAAAGCCCAGACTCTACATGCTAAAGGAAAGGGCTCGAGAGAGCAGTGGGAAGTGATAGGGTTATGGAAGCTGTAGCGGGGAGGAAAGTCCTAATTGGTCTCGACAGACACACAGAAGGTGGGTAGGAAAACAGCAGAGGGAAGAGAGTTCTAGAATAAAGTAATAATATGAGTGAAGATGAGGCACAACTATAGGAAAATAAAGAGAGCTTTACTGGAAGATATACAAGTGGAATAGTAAGAAATCAAGTCGGCTAGAAAAAGAATGCCAATGGTTAGACAGGTCTGGCTATAACACTCGATGCAAAATTTGAAAAACTTTTTTCAAATGTGACTCTTTCCATTTAATTATATCATTTGGATGGCTAAAATGTGATATCTTGCTAAGGTATCTGGTGTATGGTGGGTACTTAAAAAAATTAGTTGAATGAATGAACAAATAAATTAGGAAATACAGAAATAAGTAGAAGTGAATTACACCTAAAATACATGGATCTAAGCATGATTATTGGAAATATGAAAAATAGCATACATTTTTATAGCAAATGTCATGAGACCTCTGCCAAACATCCACAGAACAAGGTAACATTAATCCATTCATTCAACAAGAATTATTGAAAACATGCTATAGACATAATATCACAGTGAACAAGGATGGACAAGGACCCTGGCTCATTCAAAGTTTGTAACTTAGTGGAGGTAGAGATGGTCTGGGAAGAAATAAACAGCAAACGAATGAATGAAAAAAATGTCAGATATCAATAAGGGTTAAAAGAAAGTGACACAAGGACACATAATGGAAAGTGACTAATGGGTGAGTTGGTTCAGACTGCTTCAAACTGAGTGGACCAAGAGGACAACCCTGAGGAGGTGACATTAGAGCTGAGACCTCAGTGAGAAAGAGAAGCCAGTCTCACAAATATTTTGGGGCAGAGATTTCTAGGCAGGGTGGACAGCCCTATGTGAAAAGACATTGGCATGCTGAAGGAACAGACAGGTGGCCACTGTGTCTAAAGTGTGGTGCAGAGCTGGGGGACAGAGGGATGGGACCCTGGAGAGGAAGTAGGGAATGCAAGGACTGGAATGTTCAGAGGAGACTGTTAGCTAAGCGAGAAAGCATTGGCAAGTGCAGTTATTGGTGGGGCAGGAGACAAGGCCAGTAGCACCCATGGGCACACTCTCTGTTGGAAAGCCTATTCTTGTCAGGTTATACATTTGTCTCTCAGCCTAGAGACATAGTTCCAAGTTCAGATCAGACCTCAGATTTCCAGAGCCAGCACCTGATTTATCTGTAGACAATTGAGACACGTAGCTTGAGAATTTTCCTCATTTCTTACAGTGCTTAGTGCAGTGACTCCTACCCCTATAAAAATCACTGAAAACAGTAATTGTCCTTTTTTGTATGGTGAACTGTAATACAGGAAAATAGCCTCTTATAAACAGATCCTGGGCTGCAGTGTTTCACTTCCTTCCTCTCACCTGACAGCCTGGGGAGGGTATTCAGAGTTGTAAGGTACAAACATATGATTCATGAAGATGGCGGCTCCTTTCAGGTCCGATACAGCCTAGGGAAGAGCCGAAGCAGAAACTTCCCTTCCAGATGTGCAGTGAGGGGAGAAAGTCACTCTTTCCTCAGAGGACAAAACAGTGCTTTGAATTTCAAAGCCAGATACCCCAGAGGCCCCACCAGACTCATCCCACAAAAATGTTTGATGAATTACCATGGCAGGCATCAACTTTGCAGATTAATGACCAAAAGGAGTTTAGTTTATGTCTCGGTGGAAGAGGATACATTTTCTCTTGGCTTTGGGAATCTGAGGGATTGAGAAACTCAGCTAACCACAGCACCTCTCCCTCCATTCACAATGCTTTACCATGGATCGTTTACTTTCTACATTCCCTTTCAGCGGGTTTTCATAAATTTAAGCAAAACAGACAGCACGTCTGTGCTCTGCTTCTTTTGCAATATGATGGCCACCAAGTGATTAGAAATTGTCTTTGAATTGATGTAGTTGGTGGAAAATCATTGAGGTTTGTTGTGAAATTTACTCTCAACTCATAACTCAACTAGACACTGCCTGGCTATTTTTCCAACTTTAGACCAGGCGGTTAGAAAGCACTGGCATCAAATTAAAAATGTATGCCAAGGTCAAACCCCCATTTCTGTGACTGTACGAGCATGTGTGTGTGTGAGTGAGAGTGACTGTGTGTGTGTTTTACATAGTCTAGTGTCCCTTCTTAGATGTAGTATGGCACTAACCTAAACCTGAACCCAGGGGTCTACGTTATGATTATTTTTTCTGCCCTCCCTTATATCTCTATCTCAACAAGCCATTGTGCTTTGTAACATCTTGTTACATTTTGAACTATGTTTCTGTGAAAAATGATATTATTACTTGCCTCCTCCCACACACATATTTTATATGAACCATCATTTATATGAACAAATCAATCATCTTCCTTGAACAATTACAGTCTGTCCAGTTCTGTTTTAGGTATTTCTTGGGGATACAAGAGAAGAACAAAGTATGACCTTTACTTCAGAACCCACAGGGAGAGAGTACATGAAATTTCACATAAGATGGTAGCTGAGTAGTAAGGCTTGCGGTATAGACAAGTGTGTAATTAGAAAACGGTCTATGGAAGGTTTCATGAAGCAGAGGGGGAGTTGCATTCGGCCTTGAAATATGTATAAAAGTAAGGCAGGATCCTAAGCACAAAGATATGAAATGTGAGGATGAGGAAATAGATCACGGGCTTCCATGTGAAGAAGAAGGAAGGAACACATCATGAGGGTTATGAACACCGGAAAGAAGAGTTTAACAGAGAATCCTTATGGGTTCTTGAGGGAAGATGGATGAGAGGCAGGATGATGAAAATACAAGTTTTATTTTCCAATTGCTTGTAATATATTCTTAAAAGAAGCTGCAGTCCCCGGCCAACTATTTTTTTTTTTAATAATCAACATTTATGGAGCAATGATGTCACCATAAAAAGTTAAAATTAAATATGTTGTTTAGGAACACATACATTAGTAATGAAACTGCTTTAAAAAGGGGGAACATGACCCAGCCAACTATTAAATGTGCATAGGTGGGTGGTGTACATTATTGGTGATATATATGGACAATTTTTTATTCTACTTTGGCTTCTCATAAGAGAATGGAAAGCTTGATATCTTTCCCTTTTTCCAACTGGTACAAACAAACAAATAAGATGACAAATCTCAAATAAATGATATTTTAAAATGACATAAAAAGATTCCTAAATGGCACCCAAATGATTTGAGAATCATTATCCCCACTGTTACACGTAATTAATAAGAATAACACAAAGATAAGTCCTTTTACAGTTACTGGCCAACAGGAGTGATGACTTGTACCTGGACATAGGCAGTTATTGAGAATTTTATATGCTTCCCTGCCTTAAAACAAGACAGACTTGTGAAAAGCACACTACTGGCAAGTAGGATGCCCAAACCCTTACAGAGCCAACCCACAGTACAGCCATACCAGGCCCAAACAAACAAAAACAACCCATAATAATATAAAACAATTATACATATATGTGTGTATTACTTTAACTTAAAAATATGAAAAATAGGTTTTTATTTGAAATTATATATTATTCAATATCATTTACTTTCCTGTTACATTAATGCTATTATTCGAACAAAAAAATAGGATTAGTTAAAATTAGTAGTAATTAATATCCTAAAGACCCGTTGCTGTTGAGTCGATTCCGTATCATAGTGACCCCATAGGGTAGAATAGAACTTCCCAAAAGGTTTTCCAATGCTATAACCTTCATGGACGCAGACTGCCACATCTTTCTCCCACAGAGCGGTTGGTGTGTTCGAACCACCAACCTTTTGGTTAGAAGTCAAGTGCTTTAACCACTGCGTCACCAGGGCTCCTTATAATTAATGGTAGGACTAATTAAACAAATACTGTGTATGAAAAAATATTAAAATATTTTATAACGCTTTTGTCCCGATATAGCAATTTTTTATTTTTTTCAAACTTTTTACTGAATATTTAAATTTTATAGGTTATATTATTGTGTATTCTTAAGATACAGAAATATAACTTTTTAAAGGATAATAAAAATACATAGGATTAATTAAACAGATATTACTTATATTTAGTAAAAAATACTCATAACATGTTTCTTTCCATCCTATGATAAAGTAGGATGTTTTTACTCTTTGTGTTTCTTTTTCCAGTAATACTTCTCCAAACTTCCTGCAACCTTTAGGACAGCCATGTTTTCTTTTGTTGTTTTAGCTGCTGTCCAGTCGATGCTGATTCATGGTGATCCCTTTTGTGCAGAGTAGAATTACTCCATAGGATTTTCAAGCCTGTGACCTTTCGGAAGCAGATCATAGTCAAATGTAAGGTTCTTTTTGACTTGCAGCTCTGCTTTTATCAAACCCACATTACAGTCATTCATGCTGTCAATCCAACGTGATGACATCAAGCTAAACACCCTCTCAACAAAAGCATGTGGACATGGTGCTTAGGAGTTTACTTACCAGCAACAACAGGATGTTAGACTTATAGGAATTAGTTACCCACTCCCCAAAAATGTTCATCCACTTTGTATCTACATGCTTGTCTTAGTAGACCAGCATTGTGTCAATCAGCTCTGTTACATTTACAGATTTATCATAGAGGTATTCATGTCTGTAATGTACATCATTTTTAAAACACTCTGAAGCACATTGGATATTATTATATGTTAAACCTCTGTTTCTCAGAGAAAAGGGTTTTAAAGCACAGAAGTAATTTGAACTTGTGAAATTAAAGTTGGATTCTAAGTGAGTTACAGTTTTAGTAAGGAAATTGAGAAAGATCTGTTTAACTTGGCTGATTTCTCTGGTCACATCTTTTTTTTTTAAGTTCTGAAGCAGTCTTATTTACAAAAACTGCGTCATTCTTTTGCTGCGTGAGTTTTTGTTACAGCCTACACATAACATCAATCAACTCAGGTATAGTCACTTCATCCTTTTCTAGGTTCGTATGGCCTGGTGGAGTAGTGGTTAAGAGCTCTGCTGTTAACTGAAAGATCAGTGGTTCAAATCCACCGGCTGCTCCACCAGAGAAAGATGTGGCAGTCTGCTTCCGTAAAGATTTACAGATCTAGAAACTCTATGGGGCAATTTTACTCTGTCCTATAGGGTTGCTATGAGTCAGAACTGACTTGATGGCAGTGAGTTTGGTTTGGTTTTTTGATACAGCCTCCTCAAAGATATTTTGTAAAATAGTACATAAATTTGTTTTACTTTAATCATTTTCTCCATTTCTCCATTTTTATCCTTAATGTATCTACAAATTAGAGAGGAATATTGTTCTTTCTTGTCTCAAACTTTGAAAACATGATTTTACAGCAGGTCAACATTTTAACATCTTTCCATGGTCAACAACGATAGCCATCTTGTAGACACATATATGACAAGGCTAGCTCCTTCCGTTTCTAGAAAGTAAAAAATCTCATTAAGTGTTGCTGCATGTTTTGAGAAAATGGAAAAGTGACCAATAACTTTCGATATGAAGCCCCCAGTATTACAGGTGAGTAAATCATACCCCTTTTTAGCTGTGCTCTGGACAAGGTTTGTAGAATATTTAGCAGGTAAGGCCTTTTAATTGTCTTCGGTAAGAAAGTAATACACTGGATGAAATTTGCCAAAATTTACATTTGTACTTTCTCCCAAACATGCAGATAGATAAGCAACGTCTACTTTGTATTTAGACAAGATATCAACAATTTTTTTGTTTCATGCTTTCTAGTTTCATTAAAATTTCTGTAGGAACCAAGAAGAAAATTTGAACCTCCGTTTTTCAACACAAAATATCAAAGAGCTAGGGGGTAGCTCTTTGTTGCTGTTGTCATGATTCAAGGAATCATTTGATATACCATAGAAAGGAAAGCATGAATCTTGCTAAGATCTGACAGAATCAGCTTTACTCTGTAAAGTGCCAATATATCTGTTATCAAAATTTCCCCTTTTAACATTCCAGTTAATTGCCTAATTATAATTTTTAGCATTTCTGTTTTACCTCCTAGTTCATGGTGTAGTGTCTGGGGTCTTAAAAGCTTTCAAGCAACCATCTAAGGTACAACAATTGGTCTCTACTCACCTGGAGCAACAGAGGATGAAGAAAAGTCAGGAATAGGAGGAGGAAATTATTGCCTCCACGAACAAATACCATCTTTGCCATGAGACCAGAAGAACTGGATGGTGCCCAGCCACCATTACTGAAAGTCTGATCAAAAATACTAAAGGGGGAAAATGTGGAACAGAACTTCAATTCTCCTGGAATCCAGACATCCTGGAGCCATTGAGGCTGGAGGAACCCCCAAAACTATTGCCCTGAGGTAATCTCTAACCCTGACACCTAAAACCAAAAATATCTCCTAAAGCATTCTTTAAACCAAAAAACAATCTAGTTTAACTAGTAAAGAATATCTGCCATGAACATTGTATTTTTTTAAACAGCTTACTATATGGGATCCAATTAATAACAGCAAAAGGTTAGATAGGAAGCAGAGGGGTAAGTGAGTTTATGTCAATAGGAGAGGAACAAATCAGAAGAGGAGGGTGAGAATGGCTTTAGAATTTGAAGAGTGTAATCAGTGTCACTGTATTGTACATGTAGAGATTGTTGAATTGGTGTATGTTCTGCTGTGTCATTTTTGAAAACATTTTTAAAAAGTTCCCCTTTTGTTTACCCATAACAAAAAAAAACAAAACCCAACCGGTTGCCATCGAGTCAATTCCGACTCATAATGACCCTATAGGACAGAGTAGAACTGCCCCATAGTGTTTCCAAGGAGAGGCTAGTGGATTTGAACTGCCGACCTTCTGGTTAGCAGCCGTAGCTCTTAACCACTGGGCTAACAGGGCTCATTTTAATTGCAATATGTGAATCAGGAAATATAAATTTACTCAGTTTCATAGAGTAAGGGAACAACAGATAATACTCTTTGTGTGGTATGCCCAAGTTAATCCAGCAGCCACTATTTTCGACTGAGTATTGGTATCTTCTTGAGAGAAGAAAAAGAATTTTGATTGATTTAGAAGTACTTGCCTGTCTGCCACGCAGTGAATTACTTAATATGGCTCTTCTAGCCATAGTCTTTGTGAATCCCACACAATGATTGGGTAGGACTATGTAAATAAGGTATATGGAACCTGTGATGGATAAGGTTATGTGTCAACTTGTCAACTTGGCTGAGCCAAGATTTTCAGGGTTTTGGCAGTTATGTAATGATGTAGTCATCCTCCATTTTGTGATCTAATGTGATTATATTCCATTTTGTGATGTGTTGTAAATCTATGCCTGTGGTTATGGTCCAATTTGGGAGTGAGTCATCCATTATGTTAATGAGGTAAGATTAGGGTAGGATGTATCTTGAGTCACCACCTTACTAGAGAGTGTGACTTAAGTCACCACCCTTACTCCAGTCACCATCCTTAGTCACGCCCTAATTGAGTCACGCCTTTTATCTTACAAGAGATAAAGGAGAGAAAAGTGAGCAGAGAAGGGGCAACCCACTTCCACCAAAAAGAAAAGCTAGGAGTGGAGCATGTCATTTAGACTCAGGATCCCTGTGCTGAAAACCTCCTAGATCCAGGAGACAACAAAGAGAGCTGTAACGCTGGAGACAGTCAGAGACTGTGAGAAGCAGTGGCAGAGAAATGGCGGCAGCAGAAGCAGCAGAACCAGGAGCCCAGCAAGAGACAGTTGGTGAGCTTTCCATCCCATAGGGGAGAAAGCTGAGCGTCACTGGGCAAGAGGCTTGCTGGTGGAATGGGGTGCCACTGGGCATTTACTGGTAAAGCTAAAGAAATTTGTAACACTTGTCTGATTGGGGCAGAAGCCGGGCCAAGGGCCGAAGAGTGAGGCTTGCCTGTGGGAACAGTTGAGAAGAGGCTGTCCTAATCCAAGAACTGTATCATGAGTGATTTATGATCCTGAATAATAACCTGCTACTTTGCTCCTGAGTATATCCCACCTGAATTAGAGACCATCTCAAGAATAGATTTGACACACTGAACACAAATGACCAAAGACCAGACGAGTTGTGGGATGACATCAAAGACATCATATATGAAGAAAGCAAAAGTTCATTACAAAGACAGGAAAGATAGAAAAGACTGAAATGGAGGTCAGAAGAGACTCTGAAATTTGCTCTTGAACGTAGAGTAGCTAAAGTGAATGGAAGAAATGATGAAATAAAAGAGCTAAACAGAAGATTTCGAAGGGCACCTCTAGAAGACAAAGTAAACTATTATACTGAAATGTGCAAAGACCTGGAGTTAGAAAACCAAAAGGGAAGAACACACTTGGTATTTCTCAAGCTGAAAGAACTGAAGAAAAAATTCAAGCCACGAGTTACAATACTGAAGGATTCTATGGGCAAAATATTGAATGACGCAGGAAGCATCAAAAGAAGATGGAAGGAATACACAAAGTCACTTTACCAAAAAGAACTGGCTGACATTCAACCATTTCGGGAGGTAGCATATGATCAAGAACCAGTGGTACTGAAGAAAGAAGTCTAAGCTGCACTGAAGACATGGGTGAAAAACAAGGCTCCAGGAAACAGATGCTACACTGAAAGTGCTCACTCATCTATGCCAAGAAATTTGGAAGACAGCTACTTGGCTAATCGACTGGAAGTGATCCATATTTGTGCCCATTCCAAAGAAAGGTGATGCAACAGAATGCAGAAATTATCTAACAATATCATTAATATCACATGAAAGCAAAATTTCTGAAGATCATTGAAAAGCAGTTGCAGCAGTATATAGGCAGGGAACTGCCAGAAATTCAAGCCATATTCAGAAGACGACATGGAACGAGGGATACCACTGCGGATGTCATATGGATCCTGGCTAAAAGCAGAGAATACCAGAAAGATGTTTAACTGTGTTTTATCGGCTATACAAGGGCATTCGACTATGTGGATCATGACAAATTATGGATAACATTGTGAAGAATGGGAATTCCAGAACACTTCATTGTGCTCATGAGGAAAATATGCACACAGACCAAGAGGCAGTCATTCAAACACAACAAGAGGATACTGCATGGTTTAAAATCAGGGAAGGTGTGCGTCAGGGTTGTATCCTTGCACCATACCTATTCAACCTGTATGCTGAGCAAATAATCCTAAAAGCTGGACTATATGAAGAAGAACACAGCATCAGGATTGGAGGAAGACACATTAACAACTTGCAATATGCAGATGACACAACCTTGCTTGCTGAAAACAAAGATGACTTGAAGCACTTACTGATGAAGATCAAAGACTACAGTATGTATTACTGCTCAACATAAAGAAAACAGAAATCCTCACAACTGGACCAATAAGCGACATCATGATAAACAGAGAAAATACTGAAGTTGTCAAGGATTTCATTTTAATTGGATCTACAATCAACACCCATGGAAGCAGCAGTCAAGAAATCAAACAACACACTGTACTGGGCAAATCTGCTGCAAAAGACCTCTTTAAAGTGTTCAAAAGCAAAGATGTCACTTTGAGAACTAACATGTGCCTACCCTAAGCCATGGTATTTTCAGTTGCCTCATAGGCATGCGAAAGCTGGACAATGAATAAGGAAGACTGAAGAAGAATTGTTGCCTTTAAATTACGATGTTGGCAAAGAATATTGACTGCCAGAAGAACCAACAAACCTGTCTTGGAAGAAGTATAGCCAGAATGCTCCTTAGAAGCGAGGATGGTGAGACTTGGTCTCAAGTACTTTGGATATGTCGTCAGGAGGGACCAGTCCCTGGAGAAAAAGAGTGTGACTGGTAAAGTACAGCATCAGTGAAAAACAGGAAGACCCTCAACAAGATGGACTGACACGGTGGCTGCAACAATGGGCTCAAATATAGCAATGATTGTGAGGATGACACAAGACTGGGCAGTGTTTCGTTCTGTTGTACATAGGTTTGCTGTAAGTCAGAATCAACTGGACGGCACTTAAAAACAAAAACAACTTTCTTAGAAGACCCCATAGTTGTGAGTATTGTCTGTGAGTTCTCTGCAGTCATTGCAATGAATTACTGAACCCAGTAGAAGAGTAAAGAGTGCCGTGGAAGGGGCAGCTGGTCTCAGGATTGGTAAAAAAGTTGGAGAGAGGAGGCATGTCTGATCTCTGCCTCATAGGAATCAGCCTTGGGCTGTTGGTGCTGGTATGATTCTCTCGCCTTTCCCCTTGTGAAATTACAGAAGGTCAGACACCTCTGCCATGCCATTTTTACACTGTCTCATCTCAAAATTGTGAGATTCAGTCTCCCTGTGTACTTTCACATCCCCTTCTCCACCATGCCCAACTCCAAATTCTTGTCTGCATATCGTGCAATATCTTCTGTTTTGATTCTTTACCTACCCAACCAAGTTCCATTAGTCCTTGCATCTGTCTTGGAAATAGCCATCGTTTAACCTTTTCTTTGTGATGGCTACAATTCTGGCAATGGTGTTATAATCATTCGCATTTTCTGAACTCTTAAAAAACAGTCACAATGTTCACAATGTTAAATATTAAATGGGACCTATCTTGACACAAAACATAAGAGTTAATCCACAAAGTTAAAGACAGATGGACTGTCAACAATCATAATTACAATGCACTTAGTGCACACTTAAGTTGCATCAATAATACAACAATTAAAAAAACAAAAAACAAAAAAAAAAACCTTTGCCGTCAAGTCAATTCCAACTCATAGCAACTCTGTGAACTGCAAATCATGGTTGCCAACAAGAGGAGGAGAAACAGAGACAGCAACTATGGCAGGTGTTTAATCTATGCTGTATTTATTTGGCACTAAAAACAGTGTTGCTTTCAGCCCCTGTATTTTGAGCCGCTGTATAGTTTTTTACTTTTCCTCCATCTACTGAAAACAGAGTTTTTGCATCTCAGGAAGGGGTTTCCTGGGACATGAGACTCTCAGCGCTAAAATCAGGACAATACCAGGCAAACCAGGATAACTTTTCAGCACCCCCCACACCCCCCCCCCGCCCAAGACTGGTATATACTCCAATAGTATTTAGCATAAATATCTGCAAAGTTTGAAACAGAAAAGAACTATACAGCCAACAATCATATCATTAAAACACAGTGAAATAATAGATAGAATGGGCTATCTGTCCAGAAATGCACCCCGCAAATTTTGACTCACATTTGAGAATGGGCCTATTTGCAGAAAAAGATGTCTATCTGAGAAGTGACTAATTGGACCTGCCTAAATATGGAGACAGAGCGCTGGTGGTGCAGTGGTTAAGAGCTTGGCTGCTAACCAAAAGGTCAGCAGTTCAAACCCACCAGCCACTCCTTGGAAACCCTATGGAGCAGTTGGGGTCACTGAAATCAAATAGGATTGATGGCTACAACTTTAAAAATGTAGGAAGAACAACACCTGGCTCAGGTGAGAATAAGTCGCTATGTCTTTACCTAGCAAAATCTAATTTGAATACCAGGATGCCTGTTCTAATCTTTTTTTTTTTTTGTTGTTATTTATAATAAGGATTCTGTTGTATATAGGGCTGCTATCAGTCAGAACCAACTTGACAGCACCTAATAACAACTTTCTTAGAAAACCCCATAGTTGTGAGTATTGTCTGTTAATTCTGTGTGGCCACCGCAATGAATTATTGAACTCAGCAGAAGTGTACTATTTTTTATCATAAGTATGAGAATTCTTTCCAAATGTGACAACAAGTCTGTTAGTAACCCTTTTTGCCCATATAGCCAATGTTGATTGGCTGTTTCCAAACCAGATACTCATGAGAAATGAGTCAATTTCTAACTTTTCATTTAGGGACACTTTGGAGAAATCTATGCACATACTTAGCTAAACCCAATGTAAGCATCACCAGGAACCATTCTTGCTCATCCATCAAAAAAGGCTCTTAAGTTGTATCTAGATCAGCACCTCTCAAAATGTGAACAAGGAAATACTACATTAATAATGTGGTTAAATATATTTGAAGAAAATGGGTAAAAAGTATCAAACTCAATTCCTTCTTATTGACTCTTCATAGTCTTTAATACAGGCTGATGTGCAAAGTATACCTTAAGTGCTGAAAATCTGGCATATGTTTCATAAATTTATTTGATTGGGAATACTTTTTTTTTTTAATATCCTGGAAGGCTTCTTGAAGCAGTGTTCCATTGACTATAGTTGGAGATACACTGATATAAATACAACAAAATGTTAAAATGGGACTCAGTTTCAAGTTCAGCTGAAGCCAAAGACAATAGAAACCAACTAGTCCCACATTCCAAGATTAGGTGCAGGATCACCCAAGCAGGACCTGCAAAAGAGATGTTTAAGAATTGAATTTGCAACCCCTAGGGGACCACATTTCTCCAGATTATAAACAAGATGTTGGATAGGCTATGAGAGGAGCTTGGAATTGGGAAGTAGGATTTCATTAAAGAGAATTTTTAGGTGTGCTTGCAATGCCTCACCTCATGGAGAAGGTTTGGTAGTGCTCCTCTCATCTTTTGATATCTTGGTATATGCCCTCTGCACTTTGAGGGTCATAAACCTGTAAAATCAGTTGCCGTCGAGTCAATACTGACTCATTGCACCCCATGTGTGTCAGAATAGAACTGTGCTCCACTGGGCTTTCAATGCTGATTTTTTTGAAAGCTGACTACCAGATCTTTCTTCCGAGATACCTCTGGATGGACTCAAAACTCCAGCCTTTCAGTTAGCAGCAGAGTATGTTAACTGTTTTCACCACTCAGGAACTCTTCTGTTAAGCACAAATCAAACCAGTTGCCTTCAAGTTGACTCCGACTCGTGGCAACCCCCTGTGTGTCAGAGTAGAACTGTGCTCCACAGGGTTTTCGATGGCTGATTTTTTGGAAGTAACTCACTAGGCCTTTCTTCCAAGGAACCTCCAGGTAGACTCTAACCTCCAACCCTTTGGTTAGCAGCCAAGCATGTTAACCATTTGTACCATCCAGGGATTCCTTGAAGGTCATAGTGAACTGATGATACCTGACTTACGCCAAGAAAATTCGAAGAGTAAAAGAAAGGCTATGGCTGAAGCTGCTTGCTAGGAGGCTAAACAAAAGAGGCCTGGTTAGGGGAAGTAACTATAACCCACTAAGAGCAGGTCAAAGATACCTTAGGATGTGAGGGCCAAATACAAGAGAAAGCACCCTGGGATTGTCTCAGACCTTGCCCTGTTGGGGCAAGGGGACCTCAACAGTGAGAAGTCCTTGGATACACAGGATTTGAAGGTAGAATCACAAATTAACAGCTTCAGGAGACACATTTATCCTCATCAAGAGAACTGTAAGTGAGAAGATCTCAGAGATGGGGGCCTTCAAAGTATTCATGGATTGCCTGCAGAGAGGAAGGGCCAGGCTTAAACGTCTGCCTCTAAGAGGGCAAACCAGTGCCAGATTACAACCGGACAAATCAGTTTGATCCTGCCTCCTACTTTTCTTTCCTCCCCACAGCCAACTCAACACGAGTGGGAACAGGAGAAGATGGAAGAATAAAGGAAGAAGTTACTCGACCCAAGTCCCCATCTATAGAAAGGTCCAGATAGTGATGGGAGACATATTATCTGTGGATCATTTTCAGAGTTTTGATTCTTACCCTAGCCTGTACGTATTTACAACTGAGCCAGGTCTATTTGGAGACTCAGGTAATCAGGGGATTCCTTATCATCTTAGAGTGTATAGCAAGTTCTGGGGACCAGATGAGATTTTTATTTAAGGCAGAGGAAGATCTAACCCTATAGAGTGGGTTCACAGGGTAGTTGGGAGGAAAAAATAATAATAATTAAGTTGTGTTCACCCTTCCATGTAACACTAAACTAACACTTTTTTAAAAGCTCCAATTGCTTCCTGTAAAATACTTGAGGACATAGAAGCCGACAGCAAATGGCATTTTCATGGCACTCTCGTGTCCAGCAACTCAACTGATACAACCCTGTGATGCAGCTGGGTAGGCATGATTCTTCTTGTTTTACAGAAGAGAAAACTGAGGATCAAATCTATGACTTGACTTACCTAAAGTCAAAAATGGTAAGCATCGGCAGATTCAAGTTTCAGAACCCAACTCCTACTAAAGTGCTTTTTCCAACATATATGCTTTTTCTTTAAAGGACAGGATGAGAGGTCACTTGCAAACCCTAAAATCCATTTCTCTAACTTGATTGGAAATGACTTCTCAGTGAATAAAACCAAAATAATTACAGCTGTTAGGCAGGGTTTTTAGATAGCAACATCAGCTTTGAAATAAAGTCAAGAGCAGCATAAAACAGTATGACCCCAGGCAGAGTGGATTAAAGTTCTGCTCCAAACTGGGGCTGCCTCGTTATATATAGCTGGATGGATTTTGTTTTTCTCCCGTTAACTATTTTTAGAAGGGAGTCTCTTTGATTACATTAAAACAAATAAAATCTTGTATATAAGAAATTTTTCTGGCATAAAGCACAAGGCCTATTACCACATTTTGTTTTTTGTTTTTTTTTAACTGGCACAAAATCTAAGAGAAGCCTCAAGGCACAAATGATTTGCAGTCTATTTAACATCATGGTTATTTATTTTTATGCTCTTTACCCTAAGTTATAGGTACATTCCTAGTTCTATTTCCCATTGTTCTGCAAGCTCCAGAATACTATTTTATTTCCAAATATATAATATTCAGTACTTTATTAATCGAACATGTAACAACACCTCATAGATGATGTTTTGTACCAAGGCAAGGATCTACAGAACCCAGTATATTAAGCCAGAGCTGTGAGTCCAATCCTCACGCAGGAGATGTGTCATGTCTATAAGGATTAGGCGGGAAAATTCCCAGGTTGCAACGTTTCATAAAGATTGAGTCCTCTGCACCATGTTGGAATAGCTTGAAATGTCCAGGTTTCCATGTTGTCACATTTTAACTCAGCTAGTTGGTCCACAATTATAAATCAGGCCATCTTTTTGCAGACGTAATATCCTTTTCTTCTCTTCCCAAGTCCCTCCTAATTCTTTTAACCTCACCCTTGTCTTTTCCCAGTGGAAACCAAACTCTTAAGGATTCTGATTCTTCCAATACGGAAACATTCCCTGGGAATTTTTATGTAAACAAACTGCTGAGTTGCTGCAATTTGAGGTCAAATTTCCCCAGCGCTATAAAAAGAGAAGCTTAAAGTAACAACGACAGTCCCTGGAACAGCAATAATAATCCCTTACGTCTCTAAAACTATAGTTTTTAGACCACTCTAATTTATGTCTAATAAAGTGCTAAATAAAATTGTCCCTTTCTTTATGAAAAATCCCACTTAAATTTTAAGGTTGAGTTCGGAAGTCGCCTCTCTGAAATTGTCCTCAATCCTGCAAACACAATTAAATAAACCTTTCTTTGCACTCCTACAGGTCTTTGTTTATATTACTTTAAATAGCCTATCATATGCCATTAGAATTAGTCACACACATATCTTCACTAGACATTCCATGAAGGGAGAGAGTCTTCATCTCCATTTGTTGGTTGAGTTCCTAGGAACTCAAAAAGTTTTGTTGAATTGAATTGAGCCATCAGTAACCCTATAAAGAAGGATGCCATGTTATCAGTATCCTTTTTTTTGAGGCACCGCAAACCAGAGTCTCAAAAAGGTGAAGCAGCCTTCCCCAGGGTCATAAAACTAGCCAAGAGAAGAACCAGAACTTGAATCCAGATACCCCGACTCTAAGTTCCAGTGTTTGTGTGCTGATACTGTGTTTTTATCTTTGGGAACTCCTTACACAGGATGTTCACTACAAGCTCAAGGCAACATAGTTATGACCATTTTGTTCTACTTAACTCAATGAACAAAAGCCTTTTGTTTTTAAGAAACAAAATTCTACCTTTCTTTCTTGGAGAAAAGTTGTTTACAGCAACAAACTAATTAGAAAGAGAAGAAGAAAGGAAAGAGGGAGGGAAAAAGGGAATGATGGAGGGAAAAAGGAAGAAAGGAAGGGCTAGTCACTGTATTCCATGTTATCAAGTCACATATCATCAGACTTCATTTGAACCTGCCTTTCCAATCTTACATACCACCACTTCCCCTCACTCATCCTACTCCTGTTAAATTGGTCTACTTGTCCTTGTACTGAGAGTAAGGAAAAACATAAAAAATAAAAAGCATACGTGCATGAATGAATAGAGATGGGTAAAAGGAATTCCACAGTTTTAGGAAAGGGCACCTGCCTTGCACCAAGAGACTTGTCTTCTAGTCAGTATCCTCTATAAACTAGATGTATGATCTTAGTCACTTCCCCTTTACACTTCTTACCCTTCTTTATTCGTACAGTAAGAGTTTGCAAAAGATAAGTACTAAATTACCCTCAAACTCTAAGATTTAATGGTTACTGATAAAAACTGGAGGCAACAATGCCATAACAATTTGTATAGGGAAATTCCTCAGTTTCCTTCAAATTAAAGAAATTTTGGGAAGTTTTGCTATATATGTCCTTCATACGTTTATTTATTTATACATTTTTAGATAGCTTCATTCAGGTATAAAGTACATACAATAAACTGTACATATTTAAAATATGAAATTTGGTGATTTTTGACATACGTATACAACCAGAAAACCATTCCACGACCAAGACAGTGAATATATTTCTCATCCCTAGAAGTTTCCTTATGCCTCTTAGTAATCCTTCCCTTCTGTCCCATTCTGCCCTCCTATCTCCAGGCAACCACTGATCTACCTTCTATTACTATAGATTAGTTTGCATTACTTTTATATGAATGGAATCATAAAATGCAGTAAAAATGGCATGGAGAAGGTGTTGAACCTCCTTGTCTAACTTCACACAGGACGAGGTGGGGGTGGGTAGGGGTAGGGGAATTATTATCAGCATCAGCCCAAGGCTGATTTCTATGAGGCAGAGGTCAGACATACCTCTTCCCTCCAACGTTTTTAGGAATTCTGACACCAGCCATCCCTCCCACGGCACTCTACTTCTCTGCTGGGTTCACTAATTCATTGCAATGGCTACACAGAACTCACAGACAATATGCACAATTATGGGATTTATTAGGGAAGTAGCAGGTTACAATTCAGAATCAGAAATGACTCAGGATATACAGTTCTTTAATCAGGACAGCCTTTTCTCAGCCATGCCCGAAGGCAGGCCTCTCACTCTGGCCCTCCACCCCTCAGTCCCTAGGCCAGGCCTCTGCCTTGCTCAGGCTAGTGTTAAAAATCTCTTTAGCTCCACCAGTAAGTGCCTAGCGGCACCCCGCTGAGCCAGTAAGTCTCGGCCCAAGGGCACTCAGCTCTCTCACTCTGTAGGTTGACAAGTGCTTGCAGACACCCCATTCCACCAGGAAGTCTCCTACCCAAAGGCACTCAGCTCTCTCGCTTTGTAGGTCAGCACACCCACTGTAGCTGCCTTGCTCCATGGGCTGAGAACCCACAGCGCCATCTCATGCTAGTCTCCTGGTTCTGCTGCTGCCGGTTCTCTGTCACGCTTGCTGTTGCTTCTCACCATCTTGTGCCATTTCCAGTGTTACAGGTCTCTGTCTCTCTAAGGGGTTCTCAGCACAGGGATCCCAGGTCCAAAGGACACACTCCACTCCTAGCTCTTCTTCTTTGTGGTAATGTGTCCCCTTCTCTCTGCTCACTTCTCTCTCCTTTTTATCGCTTGTAAGATAAAAGGTGTGACTTAAGTAAGGGCATTAACTTGAATAAGGGTGGTAAGGACTGTGACTGGGGTAAAGGTGGTAACTTGAGTCACATACTCTAGTAAGGCAGTGACTCAAGATACATACATCCTACCCTAATCCTGCCTCATTAACATAACAGACTACTGACTCCCAAATGGGACCATAACCACAGGCATAAACCCATTGCCATTAAGTCAATGCTGACTCATAGTGACCCCATACGACAGAGTAGAACTGCTCCATAGGGTTGCCAAGGCTGTAATCTGTACGGAAGCAGACTGCCACATCTTTCTCCCATGGAGCAGCTGGTAGGTTCAAACCGCCAACCTTTCAGTTAACAGCCGAGCACTTTAACAACTGTGCCACCAGGGTTCCTTTCACCACAGACATAGAAGCTAGGATTTACAACACATCACAAAAAAGGAGGATAATTATATCAGATCACAAAAATGGAGGATGACTACATCATTACATAACTGCCAAACCACTGAAATTCATGGCCAAGGGGATACATAACCTTAACCATCACAGGTTCTATATACCTTATTTGCATAGTCCCACCCAATCATTATATGGAAGTCACAAAGACTATGGCTAGAAAGGCCATATTGAGTAATTCACTGCACTGTAAGTGCATACTATTTTTGGTCTGGCTTCTTTTACTCAACATAATTATTTTGAGATTCATTCATATTGCTGCATGCATCAACAGTTCATTCTTTTTTATTGCAGAGTAGTATTCCATTATATGTATCTACCAGCGTTTGTTTAACCATTCAACTGCTGATGGACATTTGGGTTATTTCCAGTCTAGAGTTATTACATATAAAACTACTATGAACATTTGTGTACAACTCTTTGTATGAATGTATATTCCTCTTTCTCTTGGGTAAATACTTAAAAGTTTGATGACTGGATCATATGGGAGGTATATGCTTAGCTTTTTGAAAAACTGCCAAACTTTTCCAAAGTGGCTATATCATTTTACCTTCTCACTAGCAGTGAATGAGAATTCCATTTCCTCTACATTCTCACCAACAGTTGGTAAGGTCAGTCTTTAATTTTAGCATTCCTAATAGATACACGTAGTGCTTTCTCATTGTGGTTTTAATTTGCATTTCTTAATAACTAATGATGATAAGCATCTTTTCATGTGCTTAATTGACATCCAGATATCTTCTTCGGTGAAGTATCTGTTCAAAATCTTTTCCAATTTTTTAAATTGTACTGTTTGTTCACTTATTGTTGAGTTCTGAAAGTTCTTTATATATTCTGGGTACAAATCCTTTTCAGATACATGATTTGCAAATATTTTCTCCGTCTGTGGCTTATCTGTTCATTCTCTTATACTCTCTTTTAAAGAGCAGAAGTTTTAAATTTTGATGAATTCCAGTTTCTTCATTTGTTCTTTCATAGATTGTCCTTTGGTGTTGTATCTAAAAACTCATCACTAAATCCAAGGTCACAAATAATTTTTCCTGCGTTTTCTTCTAGAAGTTTAATAGTTTTATGCTTTACATTTAGGTCTAAGATCTATTTTGAGTTAATTTTTATATATGGTGTGAATTATGAATTAAAGGTTATGTTTTTGTAATTGTTCCATCACTGTTTGTTGGAAAGACATCATTTCTCCACAGAACTGTCTTTGCACCTTTGTTGAAAATCAGTTGTTCACTTATATGTGGGTCTGTATCTGGACTTTGCATTTTGTTCCATTATTTTTTGTTTGTTTGTTTGTTTTCCTATCTTTATGCCAATACCACACTGTCTTTGTTACTGCAGTAACAGTCTTAAGATCAGGTAGTATTTGTCCCAACTGTTGTTTTTCAAAGTTCTATTTCCTTGTGAAATTTAGAATAAGTTAGGATTTTCATTGGAATTGCAGTAAATCTATAGATCAATTCTGTAAAAATTGACATCTTAACATATCGCATCTTCAGACTCATAAATATAGTATATATCTCCGTTTATTTAGATCTGTAATTTTTCTCAGCAGTTTTGTACTTTTCAGTGTACAAGTTTTTCAGGTTTTGTCAGATTTATCCCTGACAATTTCATATTTTCAATGCTACTGTCAATTTATCTTTTTTTCAAATTTAAATTTCTGATTGCTCATTGATAGTGTTTAGAAATACAATTGATATTTATATATTGATTATGTATTCTGCAACCTGGCTAAATCCATTTATTTGTTCTAGTAGTTTTTTATAGATTGATCATATTTTCCACAGATGACCATTTCATTTGTGAATAAAGACAGTTTTACTTCTTCCTTTCCAATATGGATGTCTTTTCTTTATTCTTGCCTTATGGCAAGCACGTATTTATATACATTTGAACAAGGAAAAATGGTCATTTTGCAGGCATTGAGCAAAGCCCTTGGAAGTTAAAGTCCCCACCCTATGATGTCATGACTTGGTAGAGGTACCCTCTCCACAGGTAAGGCAGAAACTGAGATAAGGTTGAAAGATAGGGCAAGAATAGATAACTGAATAATAAAAGCAACATTATGATGTCATGACTTGGTAGAGGTACCCTCTCCACAGGTAAGGCAGAAACTGAGATAAGGTTGAAAGATAGGGCAAGAATAGATAACTGAATAATAAAAGCAACAACAGCAGCAACAAGAGCCTTGATACTTAACTTACAGAGAGTTTAATATGGGTCAGGCACTGTTGGAAGTTCCTCATACGTATTAACTCATTTGACTCTTAAAACTTACCCGCACTGTACAAGCAGGGAATCAGAGACATAAGAAGATAAGCAACTTGTGTGTCCACAGCCAGTGCTCTTAAGTGCTAGACTAAATTGCCTTCCAGTTACCATTTCCTCATTAACAAGTATTGAGTGTCTATTCTGCGCTAACTACTATGTCACTTTAAATTAATTTAATTATCACAATAATCCTGTTTTACAAATGAAGGAGCTGAGTCTCAAAGAGTTTAAGTTATCTGTCCAAGATCACACAACTAGTACAAAATTCAAAGCAAGGTTATAAAAACCATGATCTCATTTATGCCTTACGTGCCACTCAAAGGAGCTGAGATTTTATTCACTAGGCAATGGAGAACTCTTGTCACTTTTTGAAAGAAGGGAGATCATGAAAGAGAAGAGAGATGTTTTGGGAAGGCTATGGCAGTGTTGTGACGGATAGGTTTGCTGGGGCAAGGCTGCAAGCACAGAGGTTAGGAGCCTCTGTGTCTCTTTGCTGCATTCACCTCTGAACCAATGAGTCCTTCCCTTCAAACTCATTTGCCACTCGGATAAGTCCTTCTTCAAACAATGTTCCTGGAGGGAACACCCAGAAGAGTGAAGATTATAAAAGCATTTCTTATGTCACTCTTTCTCTCTGCATTTAACTTTCAGGAATACTTTTGTTAACTGAGAAGAGCACACCAAAGAATCATTATCACTGATACAAGGAGAAAACGGCCCGTAGATTTCCTCAGCAACGTCCTATCAGCATCAACAACTTAACTAAACATATAATAGTCATAACCTCATCAGCATTAAATCTTCCAGGTTTCTGGCACATATCTCTTCATCTCCCTCATTAAGTTTATAGAGTGTTCTTTGGTACATTTGCTCAATATGAGGATTTCAGTTTCAAGTGGCACACAGTGGAGGCAAATAAGGGAAATGATTGTTTTGCCTAAAGTAGTTAGCAGAATAATAGAGCATATGAAATGGACCAGTGCTCAAAGCCAGGTACTGGTGAGTAATGGTAGACAGGTTTGACCTCATCCATCACAATCCTGCTCCATTCACCAGGAGTGGGTCAAACACAGATAGGCCAAACAAGCCCAAAATATGGACACTTGAGTTTTCATTATCTTCCTGCTCCTTCCCTGCATTACTCCTTGTTCACGGACTCCTATCATTCAGAATTGGAGTTCCTGAGTTGCCCATTATCATACACTAGTAAGGATGTTGTTGTCATATGACCTCGACTTGTTTCCAACTCAGAGCAACCTTATGTGCAACAGAACAAAACACTGCCAGGCTTTGCACCATTCTCACAATCATTGCTGTGTTTGAGCCCATCGTTGCTGCCACTGCATCAATCCATCTCATCAAGGGTCTTCCTCTTCTTCCCTTATCTTCTACTTTACCAAGCATGATGTCCTTCTCTAGGGGCTAGTCCTTCTTCATAACGTATCCAAAGTACTTGAGACGAAGTCTCACCATCCCTGCTTCTAAGGAGCATTCTAGCTGTACTTCTTCCAAGACAGATTTGTTTGTTCTTCTGGCAATGGTATACTCAATACTCTTCGCCAACACCATAATTCAAAGGCATCTATTTGTCTTTGATCTTCTTTGTTCATAGTCGAGCTTTCACATGCATATGAGGTGACTGAAAATATCATGGCTTGGGGCAGGTGCACCTTAGTCCTCAAAGTGACATCCTTGCTTTTTAACACTTCAGAGAGGTCTTTTGCAGCAGATTTTTCCAATGCAATATGCTGCTTCCGTGGACATTGATTGGGAATCCAAGTAAAATAAATCCTTGGCAACTTCAATCTTTTCTCCATTTATTATGATGTTGCTTATTGGTCCAGTTGTGAGAATTTTTATTTTCTTTATGTTGAGCTATAATACATACTGAAGTCAGTAGTATTTGATCTCCATCAGTAAGTGCTTCAAGTCCTCTTTGCTTTCAGCAAGCAAGGTTGTGTCATCTGCATATCTCAGGTTGTTAATGAGTCTTCCTCCAATCCTGATGCCTCATTCTTCTTCATATAGTCCAGCTTCTCAGATTATTTGCTCAGCATACAGACTGAATAAGTATGGTGAAAGCATACAAGCCTGATGTACACGGTTCCTGATTTTAAACCACACAGTATCCTCTTGTTCTGTTTGAATGACTGTCTCTTGATCTATGTATGGGTTCTGCGTGAGCATAATTCCCATTCTTTGCAATTTTAGCCATAATTTATTATGATCCACACCGTTGAATGCCTTTGCATAGTCAATAAAACACAGGTAAACATCTTTCGGGTATTCTCTGCTTTCAGCCAAGATCTATCTGACATCAGCAATGGCATCCCTTATTCCACATCCTCTTCTGAATCTGGTCTGAATTTCTGGCAGTTCCCCATCGATGTACTGCTGCAACCATTTTTGAATTATCTTCAGCAAAAATTCATTTGCGTGTAATATTAATGATATTGTTCAGTAAGTTCAGCATTCTGTTGGATCACTTTTCTTTGGAATGGGCACAGATATGGATCTCTTCCAGCATGTTGGCCAAGTAACTGTCCTCCAAATCTCTGGGCATAGACGAGTGAGCAATTTTGGCACTGCATCCATTTGTTGAAACATCTCAATTGGTATTCCATCAGTTTCTGGTGCCTTGTTTTTTGTCAATGCCCTCAGTGCAGCTTGGACTTCTTCCTTCAATACCATCGATTCTTGATCATTTGCTACCCCCTGAAATGATAAAACATTGACCAATTCTTTTTGGTACAGTGACTCTGTGTATTCCTTCCATCTTCTTTTGATGCTTCCTGCATCGTTCAATATTTTGCCCGTAGAACCTTCAATATTGCAGCTCGAGGCTTGACTTTTTTCTCCAGTTCTTTCAGCTTGAGAAATGCCAAGCATGTTTTTCCTTTTTGGTTTTCTACATCCAGTTCTTTGCACATTTGATTATAATAGTTTACTTTGCCTTCTTGAGCCGCCCTTTGAAATCTTCTGTTCAGCTCTTTTACTTCATCATTTCTTTCATTTGCTTTAGCTACTACTTCAAAAGCAAGTTTCAGAGTCTCTTCTGGCATACATTTTGGTCTTTCTTTCTTTCTTTCCTGTCTTTTTAATGACCTTTTGCTTTCTTTATGTATGATGTTCTTGATGTCATCCCACAACTCGTCTGGTCTTTGGTCATTAGTGTTCAATTTGTCAAATCTGTTCTTGAGATGGTCTCTAAATTTATGTGGGATACACTCAAGGTTGTACTTTGGTTCTCATGGACTTGTTCTAAATTTCTTCAGCTTCAACTTTAAGTTGCATATGAACAATTGGTCTGTTCTGGTGTCTGGACTTAGCCTTGTTTTGACTGCTGATATTGAACTTATCCATCATCTTTTTCCACACATGTCATTGATTTGGTAGGATAACTGTTTCAAAATAAGATCCCCATACCTATATCAATCCCAATCCAATCCTATCCTAATTTTAACATGTTAGCATTCTGTGCTTAATTATGTCAGATGAAAATATTTATTAAAACATCATCCACGCAATTATTTAAGCAATAATAAGTATCAAGTGACTTGTATCCCAAGAGTATGTGCATTTAAAAGGGAGCACTTAGAATCAGAAATGACTTACGGAATAAATTCAACTCCAGCAGTTGAGGTGGGGAGGAAATTGTGGAACTTCAATAATGATAGCTCTTCCTAGCATCTACCAATTATGTCCTGTGTGAAACAGCCAACTCCACCAATACACGTCTACCTCAATTACCTCACTAGTAATATAGGGATATAACACTGATCTCACAGAATGTTATGGGATTAAACAAATTGGTTAATAACTGTTATAAAACTCTCTGAAAGCTATAAAGCACCAAAGAGAAGTGAGAGGTTCTTAATGACTTCTTTGTATTCCCCTTTATATAGTTAACTACTTGATTCCTCATGAGGTCTGAAGAGATGGGAAACTACTTTGGTCATGAATCCATCTTTCAGCCAGACAAGATTATAGCTTCCATCTACACTACATCCTAGGTCTAATTCCAGATTAATTATTTTATCTCTAGTTTCAACCACCTACAAAAATACAATCCTTGTTTCTTGTGAGATGAAGAGATACCACCTTCCACACTCCAGCAGAGGTCTTTGGGACCTACTTGCAAGGCTGCCATACCAATACTGGGAGAACCAAAGGCAGTCTGAAATGTCACTAGATCAATTAAAGGGCAACAAGATGCTCTTGGTCCTGAGAGAAAAAACTGAACCAAGGAAGATGATCAATGTGGAAAGATAAAACTTGCTACTTCTTCACTTTAGACTAGAGCTTTACTCCTAGCAAATCTCTATATTATTATCTAAAATGGATTTTCATAGACCTCCAAACATTGCTGTCATCTAATCAAGGTATTAAAGCATCAGTCTACGTCTCTGTCACTTCCTTTCATTCCTAGAGTCTTTAGAATATTAGAAGTATACTTGACTATCCATGAGACAAGACTACAGGCAAATAAGGTTCTCATCAATTCCTGATCAGAGCAGAGTATCACAGAAGGATAGTACTGAAGAACATGGAACGCATCCTCTTATATTTATTTTATTTTAAAGCTGGGGCAACTGAGACTTGGGCTTAAAGCCACATCCTGCTGTTATAAGACAGATCCAAAATATGGATTTAGATGTCATGTTCTATCTATCCGCTCTACTATATAGCTTCCTCTTCCCTCTGTTGTGCATGCCATCCATGCTAAGATATAGACTAGTGTAGGGTACACAGTAGGTGCCCTTTCTTCGAACTCCCCTTTCTTCTCACTGCTCCCTGGAAGTTAATGAATGTCTCATATTCCTACTCAGATTTTAACCTTCTCCCTCCCCTACCATGGATCTTCTCATATCTCTTCCTTAGGTTTCAGGTCAGTGCTGTGAACTAACGGGCCTTTACTCAACACTTGTTCAATGATCAGTGGAATGGATGAATAAATGGCTGCTCAAGTACCTGTCACCAGCACTGGCTTGGTCTGTTGGCTGAGACTTCACTGTTCTCTGCCTTCAGCTATAACCACAATTACACAGGGGGGAAATAAGAACATGGAGGGCAGTTCCTGCAGCTAGCCAGCTCTGTGGGCCACCTGCAATGTGTTCTGTGACCTACAGTCACGTGAGTCAGAATGGATGGGCTGAGAGAGGTGAGAAGGCACTTCCTCGTGGGGACTGGAGGAACGCTGTCCCTTGCTGAATGTCACTGTGATGATGAGGCTGCTGACTGGATGCCGATCACACCACTCTGGCTACAGGCCAAACATCTGGGATCAAATCCAAGCAAGAAAGCTATTCAAATCAAAGGAAATATAATCAACAAATATTCACTGAATGCCTACTATGTGCATTCAGACAGCTGTGGTTAGACTGAATGACATTTAAGTCCTACTCAACCCCCCAAATTCCACTGTTCTCTGTTCCAGATGCCTGGCATCATATTAGTCAACAATTCACATTTTGAACAGAGCATCTGTTAGTGTATTTTGCCATGTAGATAAAACCAAAAGTTATGAATTGTTTCACCAGCACTTTAAGGGTACTTAATATGGTTAAGCTTCCTTGATGGAGGCCGAGGACTGCTTACCCCAAGCCTCCAACCACCCTCTTGTCATGTCTGCTCTAGCAGAATGGAGCAAAGCTAGAAGGCCTAGGCTTCTGCCTGTAGCTGCAGGGAGATATTCAGGTGCAAACAACACCAAAGGCATCTTCTTTCTTAAATCAGTGTTTGGTTGCCTTTAGCTCACAAGCATTCACACCAAGAGGGAAACCTGTGCATGATTTGGCAACTGTAGTAGTTCAAGAACAAAGCATATAATATACCTTTGTTTATGGACATCCTAAATTAACGCGACATTTTTGCTGACAATTATTTTTCTGTATTCTTTTATACATCATGCTATTTCAGAAGGAACTTAGAGCAGGTGAATGAATGCTCAGTCACCTCATTACTGGCATTTCTCCTAGGAGGACTGCCAGGGCTTTTACGAATACTACCACCAAATATTACAGTCATGAAATGAATAAAGCCAAGGGATTTGCTTTCAGCTTGCTTTAGGCCATTAACTATTCTTCAGTGAGAAAGAAACAACCACCAAGGTGAGGGTGGGAGGACCTCTCCATATGTGATGGTGGTCTCTGAGTGTTCAAGGTCCCCTAGCTGTTGTCAAACAGGTTTTGTACACACTTCAGTTAATATGATTATGCTTGTCTTTCCTGTTTTAACAATGGCCTCTAAGCTCCTCAGAGTCAAGAGATTCTTCCAGAGGCCTCACCCCACCATGGTACCCAGCATAAAGATCTGCACAATAATTAAGACACGGAGTTTATAAACAGTAAAAGAAGGAACCACTAATGCCAGACTGGCTTGTAACCTTGCTAAAGGAAGAGTGTGGGTGAAAAAATGTAGAAAGTTGGCTTTGTGGCTCCCTCCTCGAGACTATGAAATCAAGGACCTCTTAGGTCACTTCCTTTTTAAATGTACCCTGCCCACTGGAGGCGGGGGTGGGCGGTCTCTGCAGCTAGTCAGCTCCATGAGCCACAGTGTTTCCTCAGTTACCCAAAAGAAAGTACATGAATGGGTGCTTTGCTCAGGAACTTCAGCTCTGAGTCTCTGCTTCCTTTCTGAGGCATGGGAATAGGCTTGTGTGACCTAGCTGGAAACTTAAAATTCCCCTATACAGCGAAGAAAATGTTTGGAAATGAACAGTGGTGATGGCTGCATAACATTGTAAGTACAATTAATGCCACTGAATTGTACATTTAAAAATGGTTAAAATGACCAATTTTTATGTTATATATGTTGTTGTTATTGTTGTTGTTGTTGTTAGGTGCCATTGAGTCAACTCCAACTCATAGTGACCCTATGTACAACAGAAGGAAACACTGCCCGGTCCTGTGCCATCCCCACAAGCATTGCTATGCTTTAGCCGATTGTTGCAGCCATTGGGTCAATCCATCTCGTTGAGGGTCTTTCTCTTTTTCGCTGCCCCTCTACTTTACCAAGCATGATGTCTTTCCCCAGGTATATGTATTACACCACAATAAAATAGAAGGAGAAGGAGGAGGAGGAGGAGAAAGATGTCAGTAATTACACTCCTGGACATTTATCCCAAAGAAATGAAAACTTGTGTCCACGCAAAAATCTGTACACCAATGTCTCTAGCAGCCTTGTGTTTTTAATAGCAAAAATATGGAAACCACCAAAATGTGACACATCCATACCATGTAATACTATTCAGCAACAAAAAGCAACAAATGATGAGTATACATATAACCTAGATGAGTTCTCAGACAATTTTTCTAAGTGAAAAAAAGATAATCCCAAAGCTTATATACTGTAGGATTTCATTTATATAACATTCTTGAAATGATAAAATTACAGAGATGGAGAACAGATTAGTGGTTGCCAGGAGTTAGGGACTGGGGAAGGAAGGAAGTTGGATATGGCTGTGAAAGGGTAGCATGAGGGAGATTTTTGTGATGGTAGAGCAGTTCTCCATCTTGATTGTAGTGGTTATAAGAATCTACACATGTGGTAAAATGGCAAAGAACTAGTCACACACATTGTAATGATGTCAGTTTCCTGGTTTTGACATTGTACTATAGTTATGTCCAATGTAACCATTGAGGGAAGCTGGGAGAAGGTACATGGGATTGTCTGTCTTATTTTTGTAACTTCCTGTAGAGTCTATAATTATTTAAAAATAGAAAGTTAAAATTAAAAAAAAATCCCCCGTAGGGGCTGTGCTGTTATAATTAATTCTTTGGGTGAAATAAAAATAGGTTTTCTCTCCAGTGGAAGCACCTGCAGACCCACAGCTTGGTGAATATAACCTGGGCCAGATTTTGATCCTGCCAACTTGCCCCCTTGGTTTATGAAAACTACTGAGCCATACACAGTATTTCTCATCCCTGTAGTGCTTTCTCACCCTTAAACCCAGGGCCTGGATTGAGTTATGAATGTCCTCTCTTCTGGGCTCCAGTCTGATCACCTGGTTCTACAGAATCCCCTGGTTTTATTTAAGACAAAGGCTTCCAAAACAGATACACAAAAATACAAATTCCAGTCCAAAAGTCCAAGCTCCTTTTATGCTCTCTTGACTCCATCCCCAGTCTAGTAATGACCTCAGAGGAGGATGGAAGAGGGATGGAGGGCATTTATACCCGCTCTTGTCTCTTTCCACCTCCTGCCAACTTTTTCTTGTTTGCATCTCAACCTTGTTCTACCTCTCTCACTTGACTCTTTATTTTACCAGTTCTCCACTAATCAACCTTCTTTGTCATCAGCTTTGTCCATCTACCCCAGGATAGGAAGACAAAAATTCCAAAGCCACTGACTACACACTTCCCATGTCTACTCCTCTCTGGAACTCCGTGGCCTAAACATGACCCTAGGCTACATGCTGGAATTTCTTTACCATAGGAGAACTATTTCTGCCAAATTTTGAAGTTGTCATTTCCATTTAAGAAACAAGATGATAAAAAACACACACAAGCCATTATTTGTAAAATGCCTACAGATGATGACGAGGAATATATATCAATATATGCACACACGTGCATATAAGCAAGCAAACACATGGGTAAGTGCCTGCCCGTGGAGGTCAAGATGAACCTTTCGGATGAAGGCAGTGATTGAATTCCAAGGAAAGTACCATGAATCAAGAGTGATTTCAAATTTCTTCTAGCTTTTCTTTCCACCAATCCCTCTCAATAAAAAATACAAAGTTTTCTCAGAATTCCATTTGAATTTGATACCTAAGTTAGCTTCAAAAAACCAGTCACATGGGTAGCAGAAATGCAGGGGTTACTAAGCAGGGGTCTCATTGTGGTATGAGAATGATTGCTCGCTAGAAAAGGGATTTTCTAGTCCTCTTCTGGTATTGCTTAGCTAAATAAACTCTGACACCTCTGCATCTCAATGCTTGATATCTTAGATTCTTTCCAGAGTTTACTAGTGTTCTGTGGTTATATTATTTAAAAATTATGTGGATATTTGGAATAATGACTACCACATCTATGACGACCACCACCGCCACCACCATCATTATCCTGACTTCTCTTTTTAGAACAGCTTGCAACTGCCCCGTTATACCTGTACCTTAAGAAGTAAACAAATAATTTTTCTCCTCATTTTGCAAGGAGGAATACAGATAGATCTTTCAGTGACTTACTCAGTATATCTCGGTGGTATTAGTTTAAACCACATGAGTGCCAAAAAGCCCAGTACAAGACTGTCTCAAATTCTAATGATGGAAGAACCTTCTAATTTGGTTTCCAAAACAGCTGTCAAGGGGAAAAATGAAAATTCCAGGAAAAGTGTGACCTTCAGAGAGCTTAGGCTTCACTTATGGCCCTGAGTTTGGGACAGGTTCAGACTTTTCAAATGCTATTCCAAATACTCCCTAACCCAATAATGTGGGCCTATGTCTAATGTTAACTGAATGCCTCTTCCTTTCACAATCACATCATGCAACTCTTCACACTGTATGCGACTTATGAAATTGGACATACCATTCCTCCACTACACAAAAAATCAGACCTGGCTCTTCAACCCAAAGATATGTTGGATAAGAAGGTCTTTTTGAGAGGTAGAATGTTAAGTGGTAAAAAGTACAGACTTTGGAGAAATATAGACCAGAACTAACTTTATCTGTGTAAGAGAAGGTAACATCTGAGAATTACCTACATATGCCCTTTATAAACACTATTCTTTCCTTACTACCTTAGATACAGTTCCCGGCACATAGTATGTACTCAGTAAATATTGGTTCAACTAAATGAACCATTCTCATGCTGAACAAATTTGCCTTCAATTAAAGGCAGTTCCATAATCTCTTGATAAGCTGATACTGTGCTCTTTGCAATTCCTTTAAGGGAGAGATCTAGGTTTGGGATATTCGTGTCTGTATCCCACCTCATTCATAAAACCTTCCCTGACAACTCCAGTCCATCCTACTCTCATTGTCTGACTCCCTGTTGTACTGATTCCCAGTCCCACTCACTTTGGCGCATATATGGTATCTTATCTTGCCACGGAAAATGTGTTTCATAAACACATCGTCTTTCCTCTTGCCTCTGAGCTCTTCAAGGGCAAAGACCATGTTTGATATTTATTCTGTATGCCTTGTGGCATGTAACACAACACTGAGCTCACAGCAGGCTTGGAACAAGCACCTGTTGAAATGAGCTGAATTTTAAGGACAGTAGGCTATCGCCTGTGGTAGTTTTGTTTCAGAGAATTATCAAAAGGACAGATTGGCTGTACTCATTTCACCCAAATTAAATCCATGGGCCTCCACACTTGCCATGCTAGTTAGGAAGCGGGGATCAGAAAGCAGCTGCTCATTTTCAGCAAAGAGGAGATTGTCTTTCAGACATGGATTGCAAGATTTCATGCATTAGTCACTAGTGACTCTTGGCCAAAACCTTTGTGTTATCAGGAATAAAAAGTAATCCAGAGATATGCCAAATATCAATTTCCAATTACTATCTTGTGACACCTTTCTGCCACTTGGGAAAAACTGCCAGGGGATATGTTGCCCCTTATCAGGTCAGATCGAGCTTACCTTTCAGTCAAACAGGTAACTCTCCGTAGCACCTTGTCCAGCCTTAATATTACAATGTCCTCCTTTGACACCCAGGTTCTCTTTTGAAGTCTTCAATATTGGCTTACAGTGTCACTGGAGACCTGGCCCACGTTTGGAAGGCCTCCTGATATCACACCCTGAACCATATGCACGGCGGTAGGAGGGGGCTGACTCCAACACCTGCATTGAGTTGTGTCACCAAGGTCTCCCTAGCCTTAATTTGCATTGAGATCTTGAATGCAGGAACAAAGCCTCTAACAGGACTTTTGTATCTTCAACTCCAGCCAAAGAGGAAAGTAATAAGAGAGTCCCTAAAGTCTTCACTTTGATACTTGAAACACAGAACAGCACTTCTAACCTCCAGATCACAGGAAACAGGCCACAAACTAATTGAAAAAATCTTTGGTATTAGGGATGTTAAAACTGAGGATCTGCAAAAAGCCAGAAATCACATGTCCCTTTTATTACAAAGTAATGGAACAGAATTTGGAAAAACCAGGAAACATCTCAGGGTCCATAAATCAGCCCAGTTGGAGGCAAATGCAAATGGCCAGCACCTGGCCTGAGCTTCATCTGGAGTAGGAGAGCAGACTCTAGAATGGAACTTTGGGGCCAAGGCTCCAGACTGTGCACTGTGATTAATGACCTGAATGAAAAGTCTCTGTTGAGGCTGAACAATTAACTTGTTCGCTCCACATCTCAGAACTCTCCACAGCATAACTATGTCTTCCCTGATTGTTCATATTTACCAAAATGCAAACTAGTCTGCGGAGCTTCGAACATGTCATCATCAGACTGTTTCTGACAATCGGCAGAACCCTGGTGTTTGTCAGGACTACTTTAGTCAAACCATCTGTGTTGACTCTGCATGCATGTCTCAACCTTTCAGTTCCTTTTCAAGTATAAGAACCATCCTAAATGAGGCAATGGCATTGGCCTCGATCTGTCAAAATAAATAAATAAATAAAATTCCGCAGCTCGGAGGACTGCAAACGGCCAGCATATGGCCTGACTTGTTTCTGGTCAATCCCAAAAAGTTCTTAGGGAATTGAATGTCCGTGAGATTAATGCTTCCCTCCTCTCCTGCCTTTATCCTCCGGAATAGGTTTCTCTAATCTCTTTCAGATCCTCTAACGCATTTACATTAAACCAATCACTCCTTCTGAATCTATAAGAAAGACTCTGATAAGACCTGCTAGAACCAAACGAAATAAGTCCTCAAACTTCTTTCCCTTTCTCCTGCAGGTGAATTAGTACATCTACTAAAGAAAGATCTCAGCACTTGATTTGGAATACGGAAGGACCTATGTGGAATCCTGAGACTCCACTTGATCTTCCAAAACTTAATAGTAGGTTTTGCTTCATTGGGATAAACGAGTCTACCGAAAGTGGATACGCCTCCCACAAGGTATGCTTTGGGGATAAACGAGTCTACCAAAAGTGGATACGGCCTCCCACAAGGTATGCTTTGGGGATAAATGAGTCTACCAAAAGTGGATACGGCCTCCTACAAGGTATGCTTTGGGGATAAATGAGTCTACCAAAGGTGGATATGGCCTCCTACAAGGTATGCTTTGGGGATAAATGAGTCTACCAAAAGTGGATATGGCCTCCCACAAGGTATGGTTTGGGGATAAACGAGTCTACCAAAAGTGGATACGGCCTCCTACAAGGTATGCTCTGAAGAGTGCTCAGTGTGTTGCTTAAGAACACCAGCCCCATTGATCTGCCACAGAGACTGACCTTTCACCTCCCCTGGCCCCCAATCCCAATGACAACCACTTCTGTCAGAGGAGGCAGGACATATATTAAAAATGACAATAAAAACAACAATATTAACAACAACAACAATAATAATAATAATAGAAGCAGCAGCAGCAACAACATGTTTATAGCACTTACCATGGGCCAAGCACTCTCTGAAGCACTTATAGCAACTCCTATAATCCTCGTGATACCTCTACTGAGGTAGGTGCTACTAGTATCCCTATTTTACAGAGACAGAGACAGAGTAGTGAAGTAATTTGTCCAAGGTCACAAAGCCAGTAAATAACAAAGTCAAGATTCAAACACAGGCCTTGGTCTTACACTCTTAACATGATACTACATTGGGACTATACTCTACGGAGGTGCTGGCATCCACCTACCACCACTGAACAGGCTAGAGAAGCACCCTCGTAGCATAGCACCTGCTTAGGAGTCAAGCCTGGGGAATCCTGTTCCTGCTACTCAATGTGTAACCTCAAATGAGTTCTAAATTTCTGAGCCTCTATTGTTCTCATCTGTAAAACTTACATGATAATAAGACCTGCCTGAAAGGGTTTTTTTTTTTTTTTTTTTTGAGGATTAGTGAAATAATGGGTATGCAGTATACAGGTCTTAGCACAGTGCCTACATCATTTTTTAAAAAAAAAAAGCAGTTACTGTTAAGTCGATTGTGGCTCATGGCAACTCCTGGGTGGCACAATTGGTTAAGTGCTCAACTACTAATTAAATGGTTCACAGTTTGAACCCACCCAGAGGCACCTTGGAAAAAAGGCCCGGCGATCTGCTTCCAAAAGGTCACAGTCTTGAAAATCCTATGGAGTGCAGTTCTACTCTGACACACATGGGGTCACCATGAGTCACCTAGAATATAGTAAGAGCATAATAATGGTAGCGATGGTTATTACTGGTCAGATTAGCTACTGTTGGCTAATGGGGTCACTAAAGGAGTCAGAGAAAATGCAGCAGAAACAGTCACAGCTTGGACTGTGGGTATGAAAAGGGAGATAACTGCAGTGACCCCTGGGAAAGCAGGGCAGTAGGGTACTACAAATACTGGACAGGGAGACTCACCTTCCTGGCCTCACCCTGTTTATGCAGCCTCTATGTTAGCTTATTTCCATGAAAAAATAATTCTAATTTTCAAAATATACTACATCAAGAAAAAAAGAACCAAAGATGTCTAGACTAAAGAATTAGCATATTCTCCCTGAAATTTCTGGAACAAAGGCAAGACAGCAATTTATCCTTCAGAGCCTCACGCTCTGTTATGGAGTCAGGCACGGAGCCGTCTCCTTCATTCTGCTTTTCCCACATGCTCTGGCCGACTCCCGACACATCACAGTCTTCGCATCAATAAGAGCTGGTGCCAGAACACACTAAACTGCCTTTGACTACATTTAACTGATCTAGTAGTTTTTTATTATTCTTTCTTGTACCATTTTTCACTTTTGACTTTATAATTCTCTGCTGACTTTAAATAAAGCTTCACCTGCCTACCCAAGGCAGTTTTTAATAGAGATTTAGGGGCTAGGGTGTGCTGTGGTTTGGATTCAGATTCTACACCAGCAACGAGGGGAAATTAACTAGGTGGTTTCATCTCCAGTGTCCATTTAAACTCGGAATGGACAGAGAGTTTATCTTCTTCCAAGTCTTGTAATCATGACACTACACAGTGATATTCAAGAAATAAAAAAATTATGTAGCAATAGCTTCCACATCACAGAACCACTACACCATGTCTCTGCAACCCCAGATGACTAGAATAATATAAAGAGGACTAAGAAATCACTTGCTGAGTGACAGGGAGGATTTTCACCACATTCTGTCCTACCACACTGTCCACAGGCAACGTCTCTTCTCCTTCAGATGGGGAACTCAAATGACCCTGCACTGGCTATTTCAGCCACCCTCCTGATGCTCAAACCCCATCTGTGCTAGTCCTAGTCCCCACCACCTCCTGCCCAGGTAGCCCCCAGTCATTGGGAAAGGTGACATGACTGGCTAAGATACCAAATCAGACCAGAAATCAGACCTAAAAAAGAGGAGAATAACCTTGAATTAATTGTTTCTTGAAAATGTAAAATTAGTAACTCAATAAAATATTTGTTTTGTCTTGTTCTTCATTATCATGAAATGCTTGTTTCATTACAAAGGATAGCTCTAACCTGTATGTAAAATATTGAGAAAAATAATTTTTAAAATATCTGTATACTCATTACCAAGCTTAGAAATGAAAAAAATCCCTTTGGTTGTTCCTACCAGGTCAAATTTCTTTGCCTCCACCTACCATTGGTGGTATATACTACCCTGAAGTTTTAGTTTTTCATTTGTGTGGTTTTCTTCATAGTTTTGCCATATATTAAAAGAATCTTTAAAAATACAGTGCATTTTGTTTTTAATTTATATAAATGGAATCATACATTAGCATTCAGTGGCTTGCTTTTTCTCCCAATTTTGTGATAGTCATCCATATTGAATGATACTCTATTTAATGAACCATTGGGGTTGTTTCCAGTTTTTTGTCTTCTATTCTGTTTTATTTTGTTTTGCTATGATAAACTATGCTATAAACATAGTTTATACAGATCTGAGCATTTGCAATAGTTTTTCTGAGGTAGGGAGTGGCTAGAGTTCTAGGAGTGGAATTAGTGAATCTTAGGATTTGCATTTATTCAAACGCACAAGATAATAACACTGTTTTCCACAGTAGATATATTAATTCACACTCCCACCAAAATAGTTTTTGAGCTTCTCTTGTCTACACCCTTACCAACACTTGTTACTGACAGATTTTTTTAATTTTGCTGAACCAGTGAGTACAAAATTTATCTTGTGGTTTCAAGATACATTTTCACAGTTGTTTCTCATAGACAACCATTGAAAGATTTTTGCAGAGTATGAAAAGAAACTCTACGTTCAAAATAACTGAAATTCAGTGTTTGTATAGAGTAGGTGTGATTATATGTCTGCATAGAAAGATAGTAGGTATATAGACACATTAAAAAAAATAAAAAACCAAACCCGTTGCTGTCGAGTCAATTCCAACTTGTAGTGACCCTACAGGGCAAAGGAGAACTCCCCCATATGGTTTCCAAAGAGTGCCTGGAGGATTCAAACTGCCGACTTTTTGGATAGCAGTCGAATGCTTTACCACTGCACCACCAGGGCTCCATACAGATATACAAAAACTAAAAACCAAACCCATTGCCATTGAGTCAATTCTGACTCACTAGTGACCCTACAGGACAGAGTGGAACTGCCCCATAGGGTTTCCAAGGAGCAGCTGGTGGATTTGAATTGCTGACCTTTTGGTTAGCAGCCGTAGCTCTTAACCACTACACCACTAGGGTTTCCATACATACAGAAGTAATACATCTATATTTATATCTGTATCTGCTATATGGAGTCCCTGGGTGGTACAAACAGTTAAGTGCTCAACTACTAACAGAAAGGTTGGTGGCTCTAACCCACCCAGAGCCTCCTCAGAAGAAAGGTCTAGCAATCTGCTTCTGAAATCTCACAGCTTTGAAAACCCTGTGGAGCACAGTTCTACTCTGTACATACAGGGTGACTTAAGTCAGAATCGACTTATCAGCATTTTTTTTTTTCTTTTCTTTTTATCTGCTACGTGGCTCATGGGCCAAATCCAGCCACCCACCTATTTTTGTAAATAAAGTTTTATTGAAACACAGCTATGCCCATTTATTTACATAATGCCTATGGCTGCTTTCACACAACAACAGACTTGAGTCACTGCAACAAAGACTACCTGACTTGTGAAGCCTAAAATGTTTACCATCTGGCCCTTTACAGAAAGTTTTGCCAGACTCTGACTTAGAGCGTATCTCCACTTGCAGGCATTGCTACCCCATACTTAACATGTCCTTACTAATCTGTTTCTTCTAAAAGCCATTCCTCAGAAAATGGCTCCCCCTCTCGCAAAGGTACTCAAGACAAATGCCTGGGCGTTATGTCATGCTCTTCCCTCCTATTCACCACTTACAACCAATCAGTGGATACCACCCAAATATTTAACCTTCTCAACATTACTCCTGTGAAGTTCTCCTCTCTACATCCACTGCTAACCCATTTGTTCAAGCCTTATGTTGCTTTAGGCAACACTCCACCCAAAGGCCAACCCTGGTGTCTCCATGCTCCCACGTCAACATGTTTCACAGCACATGTAACACTTTGTTGCATTTATTTATTGGAGTTTCTGTGTGCCACCCTCTCCAAAATTATAAGTTCCTTGAGGGAAGGAACCTTTGTCATCTTTGCAGACACTACAATGCCTGGAAACTGTCAGAAATTCAAGCCTGATTCAGAACAGGACATGGAACAAGGGATATCATTGCTGATGTCAAATGGATCAGCAAAGAATACCAGAAAGATGTTTACCTGTTGTCTTAGGCTGAGTTCTCTAGAGAAGCAAAACCAGTAAAGCGTATAAGTATATACAGAGAGAGATTTATATCAAGGAAACAGCTTGGGCGATTGTAGAGGATAGAATGTCTGAAGTCCATGGATTAGGGTAGAGGCCTCTCCCAATTCACGCAGCCGCAGAAGCTGGTGAACCCAAGGTCAGCAGGTCGGAGAGCAGAGCTCCCACTCACAGGCTGTGAAGGTCAACGAATTCCAAGATCAACAGGTAAGCTGCTAGCTCAAGTCCCAAGAACCAGAGGTGAGATGACATGAGGCAGTTGCTGGGTCTAGAACAAGCCAAAAACCTTGGCAAGATGAGCAGGAAGGAAGTAGCCTGTGGTGGGCAGAGAGATGAAGGCTGAGGGGGCAGTGAGCTGCCACAGGCCCCGCCCCCACCACTACCACTCAGCAGATTCCATCATGGGGATAACATACCAAATTTCAACAAGGAAGTGATCACAACATTATACAACTGCCAAAACACTGAGAATCATGGCCCAGCCAAGTTGACATACAATCTTAACCATCACACCAGTGTTTTATTGACAATGCAAAGGCATTTGACTGTGTGGATCATAACAAATTATGGATAACATTTCAAAGAATGGTAATTCCAGAACACTTGATTTTGCTTTTGCGGAACCTGTACAGAGACCAAGAGGCAGTCATTTGAACAGAACAAGGAGATACTGTGTGGCTTAAAATCAGGAAAGGCATGCATCAGGGTTATATCCTTTCACCATACTTATTCACTCTGTATGCTAAGCAAATTATCTGAGAAGTTGGACTATAAGAAGAAGAATGTGGCATCAGGATTGGTGGAAGATTGGTGGGATATATCATGGACTTCTAGAAGAATGAACAAATATGTCTTGGAAGAAGTACACCAGAACGCTCCTTAGAAGCAAGGATGGCGAGACTTCATCTCATGTACTTTGGACATGTTATCAAGAGGGATCAGTCCCTGGAGAAGGTCAGTGAAAAAGAGGAAGGCCCTCAATGAGATGGACTGACACAGCGGCTGCAACAACTGTGAGGATGGCGCAGGACCAGGCAGTGCTTTGTTCTGTTGTACGTAGAGTCAGTATGAGTCAGGACCCACTCAACGACATCTAACAACAACACAGTGTCTTGCACAGTAAATACTTAATAATAACTTACAACCCTGCAGACTGCTTAGTACCTCTCAGAAACCAACGAGAGTCTGACATGGCAAGATATGTTTGGCTGCCATGCCACTAGTCAGCTGAGTCTGGAAATAGTCACTGCTCTCCTAAACCTCACGGCTGAGAGTACACAGGCAAAAAGACCCCGTATCAATATCACCGAATGCAGTGGCCCTCAAACTTCTGCATGCAGAATAATCACCAGGGCAGATCACTAAAAATGACAGATGTCAGGACCTCACCCCAAGCCCATTGAATCAGATTCTCTGGAAGTAAGTGCTTAAGTATCTTTACCTTACAGGTGTTCCCAGGAGATTTTTATGTAGGTTTGAGACACAGATACCTCATGACAGCTTTCTGAATACATCCTCCTAGCTCTATCCCACCTTAGCACCTTGTCCCTGATGGACCTCACTAGCACCTCACAGGGCCACCCTTTTACTTGGGTACTAGAGCCTCCCTAAGCTTGTCCACCCACCTTCAATGGACCAAAAGACACTCAATTTGAGGGGATACTGTACTGGTATCCTTTTCTTAGGGCTGAATTGTGATTTTCAATCTCTTGTTTTTCACTGAACTAGAATGTTTCTGGTTAATGATGGGGTCTACCCCCTACATAAGCATCTTTATTTCACAGCATATCTACAATCAAGAATCTTCTGTCCCCTTATATATGTCTGCCATTGGACCAGAGATGTACCACACCTCCTAGTACTTGCCTGAGGCAAGAGGCATGCAAACATTTGCACAAACTATATATTATTAGAATGCTTATTTTAATTTTTACTGCCCTCTTCATTCTCAACATATTACAGATCATTCAATATGTAAAAAACAAATGTTAATAGAAAGCTAGACCAATGACAATACCAATAAGATACTGCTAGTATTTATTAGAGATTTTTCTTATTAGGCTTAATTTTTTCCTAAATTGCATGTGACCCATTACCATTATGCTTGGTGGATAATATAACAAAACAAAATTACCAGTCAATTTTACTCCAGGAGAAAGTCTAAGGTTCCTTGGGTTTTATAACACCAAGCATAGCACAAATTTAAGGAATATTTCCAGTGCTGCACTTGGTGATTTTTAGGGGTCTATTTTCCCCAGAGGCATGTAAGTACTAAAATTGCATTGGATTGCGTTTTGCTCTCAGCGGGTGAGAAAGTGCATAGTCAATGGGTTATTTGCCATTCTTTATTTCCATTTTATGCAGTCGCACAGAGGTATCTCTCAGGTGGTTGCTGAAGTTTACTAGACACTCAGGAGCCATCTTGTGCTTTCTCTAAATGGCATTTATAATCTATAACCAAAGGAGACATCTAAGAAGCCATTGGTGCAACACACCTAAATTCTGTTCGTGTTAATTCAGTTACAGAGACCAGATCTTTTGCTACAAGCTTCCAATAGTGGGGCAACTGCATCATGTATCTAAAAAATATTTGTAGGACTACAATCAGAGATACAAGGTCTGATACAGGTGCTAATAAAGTCAAAACATTTGAAATCAGCATATAGGGGATAAAGGTATTCAGAATATGCAGATTAATTAATAACAAAGTAGCTATGCAAAAATCACACCAGTGATTTTGCTACACCTTTATCTGTAATAAAAGCACTAAATTCGGTAAATACAGTATTACTCTGCATTCTTTCAGCTGCATATCTTCAATTAGCCATCATTCTCATGCTTCACTAGTACTCTGATAATTGATGCTCATAACGGGATTTCTGAAACACTGAAGAAGCCAGAAGTACCTTCATGAATCATCATGAAACAGATTAAAATGTACTCAGTGTAGCTATATTGTTGAGTGTCTTTTATTGGTGGATGGCACGGAGCAGAGGCAAGAACACAAGTCTTCACTGTTAGAGAGACCAAGTGTTGAATCTCACAAAGGACAGCACTGGGACCTTGGGCAAACTACGTAATATCTCACTAAGCTTCAATTTCCTTCTATATAAATTGGTGATAATAACCATTTTTAAGAGATGTTTCCAAGATGAAATGAGACCATGAACATATATAAAATACAAGCACAGTGCCTGACTCTAAAGAAATCTCTCCATAAGTGGTGGTGTTGTTGTTACTTGCTGTTGAGTCATCTCCGGCTCATGACACTATTATGTATAACAGAATGAAAGGTTGCCTGGCCCTGCACCATCTTCTTAATCACTGGCAGCACACTTCATCTCTTATGTT
This sequence comes from Trichechus manatus latirostris, assembly GCF_000243295.1. Classification (NCBI taxonomy): domain Eukaryota; kingdom Metazoa; phylum Chordata; class Mammalia; order Sirenia; family Trichechidae; genus Trichechus; species Trichechus manatus. Next base: position 3,990,830 of record NW_004444042.1, read on the forward strand.
TTGTTAGCTTGTATTATTTAAATAATGCCAGGACATGTTCAGTTCAGCCACCTTACTCCTCAAATTCATTTCATTCTTGATTCTATAATAAAACATTTAATAATCACCACCAGTCCTTTTGCATAATTTCATCAGTCAGCTCTTGATTGGCTGAATGCATTTCTAGCATTTTCCTCTCAAGGGGATACAAGAAAAACACTCAAGTTCTAAAATTTTGCCAATAAATTTATACTTGAAAGACAGGTTGCTTGAATATAAAATTACTGTGTATTCTTTCTTTCTTTGATGATCTTATAAGTATTGCTCCTCTAAATTTTGGCAAAGAAAGTTGCCGGAGAAATCTGAGGCTGACCTGTTTTTACCCCTAGTAAATGACTTGAGCATTTTGCTTGCTTACCCAAATGTTTTACTGTTGACCATTTGCATCAATTTTCCCTAGCAGTGCTGTAAACTTTTAACATGTAGATAGAAGTCTTTTTCTTATTTCTTGAAGATTTTACTGATTTATACCTTTAAATATGTTTTCTCTTTCATTGTTTTTATTTTTTTTTTCAGGGACTCATACATGGAGCCCTGTGCAGTGGGTAAGAGCTATGACTGCTAACTAAAAGGCTGGCAGCTCAAATCCACCAGACGCTCCTTGGAAACTGTATGGGGCAGTTCTACACTGCCCTACAGGGTAGCTATGAGTCTGAATGGACTCAGTGGCAATGAGGGTTTTTTGTTTTTTTTTGTTTTTGTACTCATGCCTATGTAATATCTCCTTGTATCCTTGTCTATGTTATCTATAGTCATCTCTTAATCTTTTTAACAATTTTTATTCCTATTTTATTTTTCATTTTTCTCATTCATATCTCCATGTCCCCTACTATGCTTTCTATATTGTCTCTTTGGCCTTTTCTAATTCCATCTTCATATCTGTTATTGTTTGATCTTATGTTTGTAATACTTTCTTGCATATACCTGTGTAAAGCTCATTACCTCTAGGTTATCTCATCATCTCTTTCCTGAATTCTTATATTTCTCCTTGGTTGTCTTCATTCACTGAGGAAACTTATTCTTTAAGTTTTTAAAATTCAAGGTTGTAACTGAAACTAATTCCTTTTACTCATTCTCTCCTTCCTTTAGGCTGAACACATGGTAGAGCCCTTGTCCCCAGCTTCCCTTTGTAGATAAGTGTGGCCAGCTGATTAAGTTTGGGTCATTAGGATGTAAGTGGAAGAGATGTTGTGCAACTCCTGTGTCATTTCTTTGCCTTTTATTTCTTCTTTATCTTTCACACTGGCTAGGAAGTGCTAACAACTGAAAGAGCTGCCTTTGTCCCAGAAATGGAATGCACATGTTGGCAGTGGTCAGAGCAAACCAACCAACCTCAGCCCCTGAATAATGTCATAAAGCAGAATCATCATACAGCCCCAAACTGCCTTCTACCTTAGGACTATCATTTGGCAAGATAAAAAGTCTGTCTTATTTAAATCACTGTACCTTTATATGCTTTTTAAAAATATGATTTATTTTATTTTTGTTGCTGTTGAGAATATATACAGCAGGACACACACCAATTCAACAATGTCTACATGTGCAATTCAGTGACAATGATTACAATGTTTGAGTCTTGCAACAATTCTCACCCTCCTTCTCTGAGTTGTTCCTCCCTAACTAACATAAACTCACTGCCCGCTAAGTTTCCTATCTAATCTTCTGTTGTCAGTTTGATCCCATATCAATAGGCCTTAAAAGAGCACAATACTCAAGGCAGACATTCATTATGCCCTTTTTAAATTATAGCAATTTAGCCTGTACCCTAAATCATACAAAGGTGAAATGTTTGGCTACAATTTTCACCTCTGGTGAATACATTCTCTCATTAGACACTCTTTAATTCTTTTCTTATTTGCTTTATTCCTTTGCTTTTTGTAGCAAAGTTGGGTCAATTCTTTTATTATCACACTTGATAGAATGGATTAGATTTATAGGGACTACCTATTTGCACTGTAACCTGATGTCTCTCAGCCCTACAACCTTCTTCTGTTCTTGTCCATTCTTCCACAAGACCCCTGCCCAAATACAGATGCTTCGGGCAATCTTTACATTTTATGTTGAAGAAGATCATCTCTTGGTTTCCCTAAAACTGGCATTTGAAGGGTTGTTTCCCATTTCCCTTATTGTTTTGTTTGTATTTTAATAATGATGATGATGTCCAAAGGAGAAGGTAAAAATGCCAACCTACACAGATATGTTCACACTAAAGTTGACATGCTTGTTTTAAATTTAATAGACTGAAAAATTGTCTTCCAAAAAGGTCATATCAATTTTCAACAGCAGTTGTATGAGAGTACACATTTCTCACAAAACAATTTCATTTCTTCCAGTCTGCTAGTGAATTCTTAGTATCTCATAATTGGTATAATTTGAATATTCCCTCGATTACTAATGAAGTTAAGTGAGGTCTTTTGATAAGCTCAGTGGTCCTTTTTATTTTTTTTTCTATGATGAATTGCCTATATGTCCACTGTGCATATTTCTATTGGGTCTATTTGTAGTCTTTCTGTTATCACATTATAGAATTTCTTTATATAATATGGCAACAATTTTCATCTGTTACATATGTTAGAAATATTTTCTCCCAGTTTGTCTAAGAGCTCTTCTTTACTTCAATTTCGTAAACATGTACTCTTGTATTTTCTTCTAATATTTGGGTTTCAACTTTGATATACATTCACCTATCATGAGGTCTCCCACGCATCTGTCAGTTTGCCATACTGTGGGGGCTTGCGTGTTGCTGTGATGCTGGAAGCTATGCCAATGGTATTCAAATACCAGCAGGATCACCCATGGTGGACAGGTTTCAGCTGAGCTTACAGACTAAGACAGACTAGGAAGAAGGACCTGGTGGTCTACTTCTGAAAGGAATTAGCCAGTGAAAACCTTCTGAATAGCAGCAGAACACTGTCTGACATAGTGCTGGAAGATAAGCAGCGCAGGTTGGAAGGTACTCAAAATACAACTGGGGAAGAGCTATCCCCTCAAGGTAGAGTCAACTTTAATCACATGGATGGAGTCAAGCTTTCAAGACCTTCATTTGCTCATGTGCCATGACTCAAAAAGAGAAGAAACAGCTGCAAACATCCATTAATAATCAAAACGTGGAGTGTATGAAGTATGAACCTAGGAAAATTGGAAATCATCAAAAATGAAATGGAACACATAAACATTGATATCCTAGGCATTAGTGAGCTGAAATGGACTGGTATTGGCCATTTTGAATTGGAAAATCATATGGTCTACTATGCTGGGAATGACAACTTGAAGAGGAATGGAGTTGCATTCATCCTCAAAAAGAACATTTCAAGATCTATCCTGAAGTACAACCCTGTCAGTGATAGGATAATATCCATACACCTACAAGGAAGGTCAGTTAATGTCTATTATTCAAATTTAAGCACTAACAACTAAGGCCAAAGATGAAGAAATTGAAGATTTTTACCAACTTCTGTAGTCTGAAATTGATCAAACATGCAATCTGGATGCATTGATAATTACTGGTGATTGAAATTCAAAAGTTGGAAACGAAGAGGGATGGTAGATGGAAAACATGGCCTTGGTGATAGAAATAATGCTGGAGACTGCATGATAGAATTTTGCAAGACCAATGACTTCTTCATTGCAAATACCTTTTTTCAACAACATAAACAGTGACTATGCCCATGAACCTCACCAGATGGAATACACAGGAATCAAACTGGCTACATCTGTGCAAAGAGGTGATGGAAAGCTCGAGATCATAAGTCAGAACAAGGCCAGGAGCCAACTGCAGAACAGACCACTAATTTCTCACATGCAAGTTCAAGGTGAAGCTGAAGAAAATTAGAACAAGTCCATGGAAGCCAAAGTACGACTTTAAGTATATTCCACCTGAATTTAGAGACCATTTCAAGAATAGATTTGGTGCATTGAACACTAATGACTGAAGACCAGATGAGTTGTGCAGTGACATCAAGGACGTCATACATGAAGAAAGCAAGACGTCATTAAAAAGACAGGAAAGGAAGAAGAGACCAAAATGGATGTCAGAAGAGACTCAGAAACTTGTTCTTGAATGCAGAGTAGCTAAAGCAAATGAAGAAATGATGAGGTAAAAGAGCTGAACAGAAGATTTCAAAGGGTGTCTCGAGAAGACAAAATAAAGTATTATAATGACATGTGCAAACACCCGAAGATAGAAAACCAACAAGGAAGAACATGCTCAGCATTTCTCAAGCTGAAAGAAATGAAGAAAAAGTTCAAGCTTCAAGTTGCAATACTGAAGGATTCTAAAGGAAAAATACTAAACGACGCAGGAAGCTTCAAAAGAAGATGGAAGGAAGATACAAAGTTGCATTGTACCAAAAAGAATTGGTCGACATTCAGCCATTTCAGGAGGTAGCATATGATCAGGAACTGATGGTACTGAAGGAAGAGGTCCAAACTGCACCAAAGGCATTGGTGAAAAACAAGCCTCCAGAAATTGACGGAATACCAATTGAGATGTTTCAACAAATGGATGCAGTGCTGAAGTGCTCACTCATCTATACTAAGAAATTTGGAGGACAGCTACCTGGCCAACCGACTGGAAGAGATTCATATTATGCCTATTCCCAAGAAAGGTGATCCAACTGAATACAGACATTATCAAACAATATCATTAATATCACACAAAAGTAAAATTTTGCTGAAGATTATTCAAAAGCGGCTGTAGCAGTACATCGATAGGGAACTGCCAGAAATTCAAGCCATATTCAGAAGAGGACGTGGAACCGGGGACATCTTTGCTGATGTCAGATGGATCCTGGTTGAAAGCAGAATACCAGAAAGATGTTTACTTGTGTTTTATTGACTACGCAAAGGCATTCGACTATGTGGATCATAACAAATTATGGATAATATTGGGAAGAACAGGAACACTTAATTGTGTTCATGAGGAACCTGTACATAGATCAACAGGCCGTCATTTTAACAGAACAAGGGGATACAGTATGGTTTAAAATCAGGAAAGGTGTGCATCAGGGTTGTGTCCTTTCACTGTAACTATTCAATCTGTATGCTGAACAAATAATCCGAGAAACTGGACTATATGAAGAACTTGGCATCAGGACTGGAGAAAGACTCATAAACAACCTGTGTTATGCAGATGACACAACCTTGCTGAAAGTGAAGAGGGCTTGAAGCACTTACTGATAAAGATCAAAGATCACAGCCTTCAGTATGGAGTACACCTCAACATAAAGAAAACAAAAATCCTCACAACTGGACCAATAAGCAACATCATGATAAATGGAGAAAAGACTGAAGGTGTCAAGGATTTTGTTTTACTTGGAGGTACAATCAATACCCATGGAAGCAGCAGTCAAGAAATCAAAAGACACACTGCATTGGGCAAATCTGCTGCAAAAGACCTCTTTAAATTGTTAAAAAGCAAAGACGTCACCTTGAAGACTAAGATGTGCCTGATCCAAGCCATGCTGTTTTCAATCGCCTCATATGCATGCGAAAGCTGGACAATGAATAAGGAAGATTGAAAAAGAATTGACATCTTTGAAATATGGTGTTGGTGAAAAATATTGAATATACCACGGGCTGCCAAAAGAGCAAATAAATCTGTCTCAGAAGAAATACAGCCAGAATGCTCCTTAGAAGCAAGGACAGCGAGACTACATCTCACATACTTTGGGTATGTTATCAGGAGGGATCAGTCCCTGCAGAAGGACATCATGCTTGGTAAAGTAGAGGGTCAGGGAAAAGAGGAAGACTCTCAACAAGATGGACTGGCACAGTGGCTGCAACAATGGGCTCAAGCATAACAACGATCATGAGAATGGCGCAGGACCAGGCAGGGTTTCGTTCTGTTGTACACAGGGTCACTACGAGTCAGAACCAGCGGGATGGCACCTAACAACAACATCATGAGGTAATATTTTTTTAATACATTACTAAATTTTATTGTTAATTTCTCATGGAGGATTTTGTTATCTGCATTTGTAAGAGAGACCTACACTTCTATTTTCATGTGTTGATATTATTGATAGTCTATTTTTTTTGTTTCTATTTTATTAATTATTTAATTTTATTAAGTCCTGTCATATATCATTCGGCTTATTTTTGTTTTTATTAAGATCTCTACAATTACAGTTCACTTACTTTTATTTTCTATTCCTTGTTTCATACTTCATTTTTAAGGCAAAAAAAAGTTTTCCTTAAATGATATTTTTTGTTACATCCCACAACTTTTAATATACTTCAGTGCTATCACTTCCATTCACCTTTAAAGAGTAATTTATGTTTTTATGTCCTCATAAAACAAAAAATTTCTTCTATTTATAATTCTCTTTTTCTTCCCTTTTTCCTTTCTTTCTTTTGTGATAGGTCTCTTCCTTTTTTGAAGCTAATATCTAATTTTACTTAATTTTGATCAATTTGGCCTTGGCCAGTTATAATTTCCTTTATGACCCAATTAGTGGATAGATTTTGTGACTGTTTCATATACTTTGGAAAGGGAATTTATTCTCTTTTTGGAAAAGGCCGCATAGGATCAGCTCCCTATTATTACTCCCCATTGCTAACCCCCACATTGTCTCATGATCTTGTTTTTCCCTCGGGTTCCAGTCTCTACAAAAGGTTTAAGATTAACGGATGTTCCTCCTTGGAGAGTGGAAAACAAGTGATAATGATCTAGGAACGACAAACAGAAAAAAGCATCCATCTTGGGACCAGAAAACCAGGATGTCACCAGATAACCCCCAAGAAAAGATTAACTCATCTGGGAGGTGACCTCCTCAAGGGGGAACTAACACAAACTTCTAAGACCTATAATCCTGTCCCTATAAAAGCCTTCGGCTGATCTCCAGTTGGCGAGACAGGTTTTTTGAAGGAATCTATTCCCCTCTGTCTCCTATATATAGAAATATAATAAAACTCTTGCTACTCACCTCATCCCTGTCTCAGAATTCACTATTGTAGCAGATGGCTCCAATCCTCGTTATTGTGGTAACATTTTCAGTTAAAAAAAAAAGACACATGAGATATTTGTTTATTTAGATGTTGTTTTCTATAGGAGATGTATGAAAATCTTCCTCTATCATTGTGACTTTGTTAGTTTTTCTTGTATTTTTAGCAGTTTTGCTTTATATATTTCAAAATTATGTTGTTAGATCCATTGAGATTCGTGATTGTTATATCTTCCTGTTATGTATTCTTACTTATACAAAATATCTCACTTTGTCATTTCGGTATTGATTACCTCAAATCTCATTAGTCCAATATTAACACTGCTATTTATGGGGTTTGTTTTTAACATAAGCTTAGCTTTGTTTGTTTCCTAATTCCTCTATTTTCATGCTTTCTATGTCGTTTTATTGTATGTATGTCTCTAAGAAAAGCATTAAGCTGGATTTTCTTTTACTTTTTTTAACGAAATCTGAGAGCTCTCTCTGCCTTTTAATTTAGTCTGTAAAAAAAAAAACCCTGTTGCCGTAGAGTTGATTCCAACTCATAGTGACCCTATAGGACAGAGCAGAACTGCTTCATAGGGTTTTCAAGGAGGAGCTGGTGGATTCGAACTATCAACCTTTTGGTTAGCAGACAAGCTCTTAACCACTGTGCTACCAGGGCTCCATTCCCATTTATTATGAATATTACATTTGTACCAACTCTTGTAATCTTACTTTATTAATTCAATCACTCAAACTTATTACTCTTTCTTGGACATAGGCAGCTCTATTGTTTGATGTCTGAATCAAGGATGAAAACAGGCATAAAGATGGGTGGACCCATGTGGTCATACCTGCTGAGGAGGCCTAGATTGCTGGCTGCTATGAGACCCCTAGCAGCATTCCCTGTGCTCAGAGAACTCCTGGAGGTAGTCCCCATTTTAAAACTCTCTTGCATTTATTTTGGGCTGGGACTAACCTCTTCAATCCTATTCATCCATCCACCTTACAGAGAATTCACATAGCTTCTGACCAATAATGGCACCTGTTCTTGTTTTCCAGTCTGGTTTTTTCCCCCTAATAGGGAGAAGAGTCATATTGTTTCTATCATTTCTGCTAATGCCCTAAAATAGCTTCATGTCTGAGTCACAATAAATGACCTATAAGACACTATAAGATCTGGTCCCCTGATATTGCTCCGACTTCATCTACCACACTAGCCTAGACACACTAGCCTCCTGACTGTACTTCATGTATGTCTGACAGCTCCTGTCTCAGGGTCTTGCAATTGCTCTTCTCTCTTCTTAAATCACTTTTCCTCAGCTATTCTCAAGGTTCCACCTCTCACTTCCTTCAGGTCATTACTCCAACACCACTTCCTCAGTGGTGTCTTCTCTGGCTATCCACTCTCAAATTACCAGCACATCCTCCCTTATTTCCTTTTCCTGCTTTAGGTTTTCATCTTAGTATTTATCTCTAACATATTATACATACATACATACACATACACACATATAATCTAGTTATTGATTCTCTCTCTCACTAGAATGTTAGCTCTTTGCAGATAGAAATTTTTGTCTCCTTTAGCCATGTTCATGTCCCCAATACCTTGAACAGTGCTTGACACATAGTACATGCTTAGTAGATATGTGTTGAATGAATTAATAAATTTCCAGGGATTTGGAAGAAGAAAAGGAAGCTGTAGCATATGTTTGTTATGCTATCTTAATTCCCCTTGTGCTTGAGAATTGTCCAGATATTCCAGCACTCATTGCCTTGCCTAACTTGTTCTCCAGGGACCTTTGCTATTTGACGTGAACACTGTATGAAGTAATAGTTTAAGAGAGATTCCAAGGGAGCGGATGAAAAAAGAAAGACATTAGAGAAGGAAAGTTCTCTCTTGAGAAAATTTGTGGGGGAAGATAGCTGTGTGAACTTTCTTAATCAAAAACAAAGAAAGGAACTGCAGTTTATCCTCTTTGACTCTCCTTGATTTGGGAGAAACTGATGAGGTATAGCAAGATAAATAAAGGAATAAAGAGCTAATCCACAAGGGAGGAGACTGTTTTATTGCTCTTACACAGATGTCTGTCCTAACAACACAGGATATTTTTTTCCCTTGGAAGGGGGTGCAGATAGGGGTGGGGAAGCAGTAATTTAAATTGGGACCTCCGGGCAGTCTGTTTGGGAATAAGCATTGCATTATTTTCCTGGCTCCCCACCCCCTCTTGTCATTTAGTTGAGAAACATTTGCCCTGGAACAGTACACAGAGTTTGCATTAGCATCCCTAAGGACAGAGCTTTGACCCCAAAGACTAAGGAAGCTACAAATGGAAAATTCCAAGTTGCTGTACTCTTTTATTTTCATGCTAATGCTTCTGCAGAGAGTATTTAAAGAAACAGATGCGCAAGAATAATAAAGAGCTGAGGACTAAGAACTCCTCTAGCAACACTGGAGCATTGTTCCAGCATGGCCTTGTATCTATCTGTGCTTGCAGAAGTCCAGAGGGGTCAAGGTGAAACCCTAGTTTCATTTCATGAAAAAGACGAATTAGTATTGACACAGAGAAATCCTCACTGGAGTTTCAAATCCTTTTTGGATTTTAGAGTTGCATAACTCATTCCACTTTTCTCATCCAACCCTCAAAGACACACGAGCATATCCTTCAGTAAAAGGCCCTCAGGAAATGATGATTTCCCCATCTCCCTTACCAATCTACACCTGAGTTCCTTCCTTGGATCTAACCTAAATGGCTCCCACTGTATTTTCAGCACAAGGCCAACCTCCCTCCTATTCTGTACAACAACAAAAACACTTCACCCTTCCTTAGAATTAATCTCATTCTGGGTATAAATCCTCATTGGGAGATATGTTAGAGCACTACAGTCTACAAAGTTGGATAGTCTCAGTGCTAGACCTTAATGTGAGAACAAAACTTATCTTTTACTTCCTCCTAGACATACCTTGCAGAAGAGAAGTTAATCAGAAGGTAGAACAAACATGTCTAACCCCTACTTGAAGGTTATTTCTTCCTCCCCCTTCCCCTAGGAACCTCATCTAGATTTGTGGCCAAAAATTAGATAAGAACACTTACTCGGTCTCTCCCCGAGTTCTTTTTCACCCTCTGAAACCACCCAGGAAGCTTTGCTACTTATATGAATGGTTTCACTTCAGTGGTAGCTTTAGAATTTTTATATTCTAAGTATGTAGGGTCAGCAATTGGGTGGAAACATGTGGGTGGAGGGGTGGGGTATGGAAGATCTGTTTTGATACTGCATTTCTGAATCAAGTACACATTGTTCTCTTCACTTGTATGTTTGTGAGGTGACTAGTAAAATCTCTTAGGCCCTGGGGAGTAGGGGATGAGGGGAGTAAGGCCCTATCCCTTCACCTGAGTGAAAAGATGAGGCAGTCACCATTCTTAAGTGATATGACGAACCCAATTTCTGGTTGCATCTGTTTGCTTTCGGTTCAGTTCTCAACTTCATCCAAGCCTACCTCTAAATCCTTCCATCTTCACTGATGGCTCCCTTCTCTGCATTCTTCCTTCCAGCTTGGCCTCTGCTTCTATGTCTCCAATTAGACTGTAGGACTCCTGAAGGCAGAGCCCAAATCTTCTTCTGCATCTCCCACACCTCCTAGTCCAGGGCTCCACACTTTAGGAGCTCTCATGAAAACCATGGTTGGCTGATTGACTGAAGAAACAGAAATAAGCCCCTGCAGTAACCCAAAGCATATGGAATTCTGAGTAAGAGAATTGAAAAGCCCAGAAAGCCCAATATCACATGCTTTATAAAGTACACACATCACAACAAATCCAGGGTTATTGGAAAAGTAACGGCCCTCTCCCTCAACCAGCCCCAACAAAAATTTCATTAGAAAGGATAAAGAACCAGAGCAGTAAATATTAATGACTGGAAATGGGAAGCTGGAGGACAGAGGCTGAACTGAGCAGGTGTTCACCCTACTCAATTTCAATCCATTTGCAGCCAACAACGTCACCATTTGGCTTTCTTGAGCTCACCGACAGGCCATTTTTCATGATTTTACCATTTCTGGCCAAATGCAAACATTTTAATTAAATGTACCACATGATTCCAGATGTTTGTTTATTTGTTCCAAAAAGGTTGTAAAATCACTATACGAGGAAAAACCTGGGGCAAGGGTAAAGTTTTCTACAGAAGACAGGGAAACAAAATGAGTTGGAAGAACTTGGGCTGTGAAGTTAATGCTGGGCAGAGCTGTCAGCAGAACAATCTAGACCAAAAGCCTTGGCTTCGAATAGACTCCTTCAAGAAACCCAAGATTCAGGAATAAAACGCAACTGGGCATTTATTAGTTTTTAAAAGAATGTAGCTCATCTTTGAGCCAAAGACAGGAATGAGAACAAATTTTTGTGGCTGCTCTGCCTGCTTGTTGTATGTTTGTTCCTGTTGCCACAAGCTTCAGTACATTAACTCCACCAATCTTCCATTTTACAGGCCAGATTATATAGTTTATGCATGAGTGGTAGGAAAGAATCCTGCAAAGAGGAGGAACAAAGAGGGGTAATGTGGAAAGACCACAGATTCCCATACACCATGCCAGCATCCTCACAGCCTTCTTTCTCTCTTGTTCTCTCTATCCCCAAATATAATCAGTGATTAAGTCTATTGCATTTGCTATAGAATGTTTCTTGTATTCCTTTCCTTCTTCTCTCTTCCCCTAGCGAACCAGCAACCCTAGACATTCATCACTGAATGCTGCATTATTTCACCATTGTCATAACTAAAGCTGGGCTCTAAGCTTTCACTTCAAAGGCCAACATCAGAAATAATTTGAATCGTATGGGGAGAAAAAACATTGTCCATTTTCTTCTGATGCCCAAGCCAGGAACAGCCTGGTGATCAAACCATCAGCAACTCCAAACAACAGCTCCATCGGGGCCATACGGTTCCCTTTACATCGCCCTCACCCCTGCTCTACTGGCAGTATCCTGGCCCCAGCTGTCTTTCCCATCTGCTACCAAGTTGTTTCCTAAATTACCTTTGCTAGAAACCTGCGTTGGAGGCAGCACAGTCTGCAGACACATAGCCTGGTGTCAAGAAATCTAAAGCTCCTAAAACTGGAACAAATGCCCTTCAGTATCATCCCACAGTGGCCTCCTGGAGTCCAGACTCTTTTCTTTCCAATTCCCCCTGCATACTGTTGGCATATTATTAATCTAAAAGCACAGCTTTTCACCTAATCTAGACCCTTCTGCCTGTTCCAGGCCTGCCATAACATGGACTCATCCTACATAAGTAACCTTATTTCTGACTTACTCCCTTTCTCTAGTCAGTTCTATTCTCACCCCTGTACTTCTACTTCACTCATTTCACTTTTTCAGAATACCCTTCTTCTGTCTTCTGCTTATCCAAACCCTACACGTTCTTCAAAGCTCAAGGTCAATATCCTCCAAACAGCCATGCCTCACTCTTCTAGCCCTCACTGGTTTCCACCTCCTCTAAACATTTATAGCATTTATGGCTTTTACCAAACAGTGTAACTCTTACTTATATAAATCTTGTTTGGTTGGCATTGCTTCATTTTGGGATCTCCTCAATCCATCCATAAAACCCTGGAAGACAGAGACCACAAACCCTAACATATACTTTGTACACAGTGAACATGAAATAAAGACAAGCTGGAGGAGTCCTGGAATGACTGTGCCCACAGTAATTCTTGTCATTTCAGGAGCCCTACTTGACCACATCCCAGCTCCTCCCCTTGTAATGGAAGGGGCAAAAACAGCCCTTGACTGTAAAACTTCAGCACATTAAGAGTCATAAATGCTGTCAATTTCAGGCTTCCATTTTTTAAGACAGAAGGAGAATTTTTTTACCACTATTTTTTATGTGGGTTGTCTGCTGGGAGAAGGGTTAGCCTTCTGACCTCCTATCTTACAGAAGTAAGGTTTGTTACTGCTGGGGTTGTGACAGTGTGGGTGTGATTCCAATTTCCCCTCCTTGCTTTGCTTCTAGAACAGAGGAACCAATTCATATCTTCTCTGCATCCATGATTGTATCACCAGTCTGCCCACGGAGTAGAAATAAAGCAGTCCTGGAGACTGCAAATGAAAAATCATCCTTGGAGAAAAGGGATAGGAAATGGACCCCTATGGATTTCAAATGCTTAAAGGAGGTTGCTTAAAGTTCCTGGCTACAGTCCATGCCAGTCTTGGTAATAGTCTAACAGATTCATCCATCTTCAGATTCCACTTGACTTGCTCTCCCATCACTGCCACCCTCCCAGACAGCAAGCGCACACATGCACATCTATCTATATATATGCGGAAGTTGCAATCTACACTACTCTCCATTCCAATCCACCCAGCCCTGCTCAGTACAGAGAGAAGCTATTGACCCTGCAAAGCAGCAGAGAGATGAATTTGATGACCCAGACTAGAGTTTTTAAACCATTTCAGCAAGGTCTAGAATCAAAGGAAAGTACAATTTATTCAGCACTTAGTAAAGTCCTTTTACTTTGGAACAGAGCGCACACACTGAAAATAGACTCCCACTGCCACACAGATAAAATAAACCTGTCAACCACTACTGTCAAATCACTAGTCACCTCAGTTAAATAAAGGAAACGTTAGCATCTCTCAGCATCTTAGAATTCCACCAAGATTATAAGCATTATGAAGGAAAAAAAACTAAAGTAAGGGGTTCTGTTGAAAATGTCATCAGAGGAAATCATTTTACATAATTAGAAAATGCTAATAATAGCTCTGTACAAGGAACCAACACGCTCTTCCTCCACACAGCCAGTGCAGAGCAGTGGCATGGAGTCGGAATGAGGGGAGCTGAGGCCACCCACAGACAAAACACGTCCCCGTTGCTGAGGAGGCCTTCTTTTCCTTTGTTTTTCTGATTTTATTTTGTATGTTTTGCAAGTTTTCAATCCACTTTCCATGGGGAGGAATCCCTGGGTGATGCAAATGGTTAAGCTCTCAACTACTAGCCAAAAGGTAGGAGGTTCAAACCCACACAGAGGCACTTCAGAAGGAAGACCCGGAGATCTGCTTCTGAAAGGTCACAGCCTTGAAAAGCCTATGGAGCGCCATTCTACTTTGAGACACACACCGACGGCAACTAACAAGAACAACATCCACAGAGAAAGTTGGGTTTGCCACGATTCTATGAATCCTCATGCATCAGTGACAATTTTTTGCGAAATTATCTGATGTGTAAACCAGCTGCCCTCGAGTTGATTCTGACTCATGGGGATCTCATGTGTAACAGAGCAGAACTGTGCTCTATAGGGTTTCAGTGGCTGATTTTTTGGAAATAGACCACCAAGACTTTCTTCCAAGACACCTCTGGGTGGACCCAAACTTTCAACCTTTTAGTTAGCAGCCAAGCACATTTTAACCATTTGTACCACCCAAGGACTCCCAACTGATTCTTAAGTTCCTAGAGAGACTAATCAAAATATTCCGGAAGACAAAAGACAACAAATAAGCAGACTGCCTTAGTCACAGGGTCTGAACTTAGGTTAGATTTATCAGGCCAAGTCACCATCACCATCAGATTCCTTGTTCTATTTTTTTAAATGGTCAATGAGAACCTACAGGCAGTAGCAAAAAGACTCCTTGATGCTTAGTTATTAAGAAAGCCTATATAAATGTGTGTATTTTCCTTGAGTCTTGGCTATTGTTCTAGATTTTGTTTATAATGATCAAACCTACTTATTTTTCACGTGCCCTGTGGTTCACATGGCGAGATGGCAGGAATAAAAAAATATATAATAAACTTTAAAAAAAAAAAGCTAATTAGCGAAAAGAGACAGCTTGTCTCCAAATTCTATAAGCCTAAACAAATTGTGATGAACAGTTTGGTCATCAGGCAGTCTCCTCTTGTGTCTCCCCCACCTAAAACATTCTGCTTGTTGGCAAGCCGTTTTCTGGCCAACGTCTCCCTGCCCCGAACGGCATTGTCTATCTGCACTGCCATGTCTTCACATGCAGCCATTTCATTTTCCTGTTACTCATTTCACTATGGCTTACTTAATGAGTTGAAGCAAAACACGTTGTATTGATGTCCTCTGTGAAAACGTAGTTTATGATTTCTCAGGCAAAAAAGGTTTAAAAAATAAAAATAAAAAACACCCGCAGTTTTTCTTTCGTTCTTTTTCTTCTTTTTTGGATGGCACACATTGAGCTGCTTCATGGAGATATACAGAAAAATCAATTGCTAAACATAAAATGCAACTTGCATTAAGAAAACTGCAAACGATAACTAATTATGATAAGTTGCTATGTAAATTACTCTGTGACAGTCCCAGCAATCAATTTCAAACACAAATAGACCAAGCCCTGGCTTGAGAAGAGGATGAACACCTAACAACTGTGTCAATAAAAATAATGGGGAAGATTGCCAATGCTGGTAGGTGTAGGATAGTATCATCTCCAAGCAAGTTTTCACAGCAGAGTTCCTCTTGGTTTCTCTCTTTCTTTCTTTTATACATTTAACCCTTTCTCTTACTACATTTTTTCTAGTTAATTTTTTTTTGGATGGCTTGTGTTTTCAGTATCAGAATGCATGCTTACTAATGGAGTATGTTTAAATTTTTGTTTGGTAATATGGATTTTGAGAACTATGATCTGGCAATACAATCTACCAATGAGGCCAGTAGCACTTTGGCGCCACCGATCTGTGGCACGTCAGTATGCCACTAAGAACTAGGTAGATAATTTATTGCTGGCACCTTTCCATTACGGTGCATGGGGAACCTCTGGTTTTCCAAATATGACACAGAAAAACTAAAACAAATCCATCAGGGCTCCCTGACTATCACAAAGGAAAGCCATAATTATGCCTGTAAGCCTTATCTCATAGAAATAAAGGAGGAAAAAAGCAAAAGTTTACAAAATTAACACAGCCAAGAAGCATCATCTACTAAAATGCTCAACCTACACAAACAGGCTCCAAGTCAGGTCTGCTCAACCTCACCCATTTCAAAAGGGACCCACCTTGACACTAAATGCATTAGAACTAGAATAATGCCTTACCTCTGAGGTCCCCAGGCATAAAAATGGCTGACATACTGTTTATACCAATTGTAACGAAATTAAGGTCCAACGCATAATATGACAGGCTCACTATGGTACATCTTCAGACTATATAAGCATTAGGGGGAAGAGATAATTCGGGAATGTTCACTGGGCTTGCAATTACTTTGTAAAATGTATTTGCAGACAAACTGGAATGAGACCCTCAGCATGATAGCTGTTGGCCAGGTAGGATTACGGTAGATGTGCCTCACTGTCTGTTTCAACTGGGCATCATTACCAACCTCTTCCAAGGTCTTCTCTGCAGTTCAGAAGAGGAATTGGAAACTACATTTCCCAGAATCCTCTTTAGTGTATGGTTCTACCATTCAGACTCAAGGCAACCCCATGTGTTAACAGGGTAGAACTTTGTTCCATGGGGTTTTCTTGGCTATAATCTTTAAGGAAGCAGATTGCTGGGCCTTTTTTCCATGGTGCCACTGGATGGGTTAGAACCGCCAATATTAAGGTTAGTAGTCAAGTGCAAACTGTTTGTACCACACAGAGACCTTCATGGTTCTAGGTTAGAATCTGCCAAAGAAAGCCACTAGAGTAAGGTTTGGAAGTCCGGAGAGAAGAGGGGCTGGGCAATGCATGGACAGTCAATTGTAATGTCTGAGGCAATTTCCAACTGAACTACTTTAGAATCACTGGCATCGGTGCTACAGGTTGAAAAAGTCAGCGGGAGATTCCCAAGTGTTCCTGAGATTCACAGGAACTTTCCAACAAGCTCTTGAGAATCACCTGCCTCAGTGTTGAGGCTGAGACTCTGGCTGGGGCTTCCTCAACTGTGACTGTCAGTCCTTCACTGATTGTGTCAGCCTCCAACTCCTCACATTAAAACCCTTCATAATTTGAATATACAGTATGTCTTCTATTGTCTCCTTTCATTTTTCAAACTTTCTCTGCCCCTGATTTTATTGTTTTATAAAGTTTTAAAATAGGTCAAGGGGAGAAGAGTAACACAGGCAATTTTTTTTTTTTTTTTAATCTCCCCATTTCCCTCTCCTCTCTCCCCTGGTAACCACTAATCTTCTTTTGTCTGGATGGCCTTGCCTATTCTAGATATTTCATAAAAGTGGACTCATACACTATTTGTCCTTTTGTGTCTAGCTTCTTTCACTTAGCAAAATGAATGTTTTCAATGTTCATCTATTTTGTGGCATGTATCAGAACTTCATTTATCTTTATGGCTGAGTTATATTCCATTGTATGGAGGGACTACATTTTGTTTACCCATTCACTTGTTGATGAACACTTGGGTTGTTTCCACATTTTGGCTATTGTGAATAATGTTGCTATGAACAGTGGTGCACATATGTCTGTTTGAGTCTCTGCTTTCAGTTCTTTGGGGTATATACCTAGGAGTGGAATTGCTGGGTCACGTGATAATTCTATATTTAACTTTTTTAGGAACCAATAGGCAATTCTTTTGATAGAAACAGGCAGTGGTGCTGTTCCTTGCCACAGCTTTAGCATCAAACCAAAACAAACCAAACCCATTGCTGTCAAGATGATTCCGACTCATAGCAACCCTATAGGACAAAGAAAAACTGCCCCGTGGAGTTTTCAAGGAGTGCCTGGTGGATTCAAACTGCTGACCTTTTGGTTAGCAGCCATAGCTCTTAACCACTACGTTACCAGGGTTTCCAGCATAGGCTTTGGAAATCCACTGCTGGAAGTGGATTTTTCTTTTCTTTTCTTTTTTTTTTTTCTGGTCTATATCTCTCCCTGCACTTTTTTCTGCTTCACCTTTTCCCTCTAGCACAAGCCACAGTTAGTCCCTCTTGCACTGGCTTCATATATCCTGTATGAAGGATGAAAATCAGTGGTCGCAGGGGGATCAAGAGCACATAGCTTTGATGTTTTTTTCTTGGCTCTGTCATTGACCGGCTTGGTCAGCCCCAGCAGTTCTTGGTGTCTTCCTCTGTTAAATGGGAATAACAATATTTGCCCTCCCCACTTTATGGTGTTGTTGGGAGGATAATATGGTCTATGCTCTAAATAGGAATGTTTTTCCCCAAAGACAAAATGGTCTATATAAATGCAAATTCTAGTTCTATAGCTACCGGATAAAGAGTGCCAATTCTTGGCATGTTGGGATATGTCCACTACACATAACATATTTAAAAAGACATTTCTCCAACAAACATTTCAACATACCTTAGAGCCTGAAGACCCATGGAGGACCCATTATGTAAACTAGGAAACAGCTTGAGATCACTGACACAGCCAATGTCCCCTGTACTCCAAAGGCATACTCAGACCTAGCACAGTATACTCAGAGGGATTTCAGGAGGACCATTCTAAAAACATGTGTACATCAAGACCTACATCTTATTGAGAGGCCAGCCTCTCTTTTGAGAGTTTCTGTTCTAGTAAAATAATTCCATCAGTTGATTCGATCCATTCTATTTCCTTCCCTACCATCACAACACCAAAGTTTGAAAGTACCACATTAAAATAATTATCAATTTGGCAGTTGTGCTATATGCCTGAATGCCCTCTGGCAATTAATTAATAGATATGGCTACCATTTATGATGGTTTGGTTTCTTGGAAGCAACAGAGCTGAGGACTGAGGTCCACGAGACTGGTCCTTCCCTTCCCTGTGTGCTCACTCTCAAAGGAAGATGGATCTCCATCTCAGATGCGATCAAGTTACCTAGTAGAAGTTATCTAAGAACTGACTCTCCCCCTGGGTTTCAATCATTCATCATTTGCTAGACAAATATTTATTGAGCTCCATTTAAGTAGGAGGCCCTGAGTCAGGCACTGCTTATACAAATAGATACAATCCCCTCCCCTTCCCTTCCTCCCAAGAGCATATCTCCTATCTAGAAAGAACAGTCCCTGAACAAGAGAAACTGACTAGTGCTATGGATCAAACTGTGTCCCCCAAAATGATATAAAGTCCTAACCCCTGTACCTGTGAATGTGACCTTGTTTGGAAACAGAGTTTTTCTTTGTTATCAGTTAAGTTTATGAAGTCATACTAGAGTGGGGTAGGTCCTAATTCCTTTTGAGTGGTGTTACAGAGTCACACACAAAAGGCAGAGACTGTGTGAAGCTATATTTACAGCAGCGAATGAATGCCAAGGATTGCCAGCAGTCACTAGAAGCTCAGAGACAGTCATGGAACAGTTCCCCTCTCAAAGCTCTCAGAAGGAATGAAGAAATCAACATGGCTGATACCCTGACTTGGACTTGTAGTGTCCAGAACTGTGAGACAATAAATTTTTGTTCTTTAAAGCCACCCTCTTTGTGGCATTTTGTTACGGCTGCCCTAAGAAACTAAGATACCTAGTATAAATGTGGAGGGCGGGATGGGGCAGTCCTTTTTGGGAATGTAATGTTTAACCAGATACCTGAAGAATGAGTCAGTGATGTTAAAGAGAGGAGAGGTTAGACTCAGTATTTCCTCTCAGAGAGCTTTCACTTCTGAAGAATTTAAGATCTATATATACATGACCTCAGTCTTGCCAAGCAGAATATGAAAAATTGCACTAAGGTGAAACAAATATTAAAAGTATCTTAAGCAGAGGAAAAATCAACACAGCTAAGGTCAGGAAAAGTTTTGTGCAGAAAGCAGAAAGTACTGAACATTACTCTCCTTATGATGTATGGATTATCCATAAGTGACAGATGGAAAAAGTGAGTCCCTGTCTCCTGATCATTATTCTAGGCCAAGACTTGCTTTGCATTTGAATCTACAATCCTTAGGACATGAATCTTGGACCTATCACACTCGACATTGGAAGTTACATAAAAGGACAAGTAAAGGGAAAATGGCATGTACAGAAAAATAGCAATTTGCACATAAACGACTGCCCACCAGTTTTTGTAGCTGTTGGTGCGGAATGAAAAGAGATTGAGAACTGGATGAATCAAAAATTATTTGCAAATAGAACTTCCAGTTAGGATTTTATAGACCAAGTTTCAGACATCATGGAGGATTTTATTTGGGAAAGAATTTATGTAATGTGCCTTCACATTGTGAAAGAAAGGCCCCCTCTCCATAAATGTTTATAAGCTGTTTCCATGAAGGTATTAACAAACGACGCTCAAAGGGTTTAGGTTTTTTTTTTTTTTAATTAGAAGAAAAACAAGATGGCATTAAGTGGTTTTATTCTGGGTTCAAGAAATAATTTTCCCATTTGCTGTTACATGAGTCATGCCAAGATGAAATATACCATTCTCCCCTTTTCTATAAACAGATCAGACCAACAATGGAGGCTTAAGGAGCTGTCTTTGGCTCTCTCTTTACCAGTCTCTTCATGCCATGGACCCAAAGAACTGACCCTTGTTTTATAATGCAGACTTGCTTTTTTCAACATCCATGCCCTTAGCACTGATCAGCCAACCAGTGTGTTAAGTGTGTAGGGATATTTCTCAGTAAGAGATGTTTGTCCTTAGATCCTGGATCCCTTTTGTCCACTGCTGTTGGGCTCTGATGTCATCAAAGGCACCCATTTTCTCTCTAAGTCTAAGCATTTTTTCATATTCTAAATATTACTCAATCACCTTCAAAACTTACTGTCTTATATTCTATTTCCTCAAGGTTTAGGTTTCTTACCTTATTGTTAAAATGGCAGATGGTATTTTCCTATTCTTGATGATTATCACTTATTTGATCATGTCCTCCTATTGTGATATGCCAATTTCATGGCTAGATAAATTTTTTCAAGTGTGTTTGAGGTCTGAGACTTCACTTCCTATGCAGTGTACTCAACAGGCTACAAAGTAAAATTTCCTTTATTCAAAAACAAGAAACCAATGAATAAACCCATGAGAATATGATGCCAGGGTTAATTTTTTACTCCTTCTAAATATGACATTGTTATTTGCCTATAGGAATTACCCAAAATGGTCTCTAAAGGCATAGAGAAAGACAAAAATGGCCTTTGTAAGGACATTCAATCAAGGAGACCTGCTCATGCCCCTCAAAATGTAACACGTTGACAGCTACTCATCCAACCTGACTGGGAGTCAGGTTGATAAAATCGACAATTAATGAAGGGAATCACAACTGAGCCCTAATTAACTGAAGTATATTGAAAAGTAGAAAAGTTCTACTGATACCCTGACATCAGAACCTCTCAACTTTATAGTGTGACACCATCCAACAGGCAACACAGGTCTGATTCATAGACACCTAGGGCTCTGCATTCCTTTCTTGATCATTTCCTGCAGACTATAAATGTGCCACTTGCTCAGAGCCTGTAAGTCTTCTCAGAGACCCAACCGTACCACTTTCGGAGAGTCTCCATTGCCTTTCCTCCTATATCCAGCAATGTAGCTGGGATGACAAAGCTAGAATAGCCCTTAGTTGCTGTCCTCTGATGAACAAGGGGAATTTCCTGCTTGGAGAAATAATGTTTAGAGTATGTGACACTCTCAGTCTGAGTCTTTATGTATTTAACCTTGGAAGGTAGATTCATAATTAGGAAATGTGGCTGTCATCATAATCAATATAAAACAGGGTAAAGACATTACACCATATGCCCTCTTCTTGCCCTTACCAATTCCTAAAAGGGAAATTACATAATCCTTGGACCAAGCATCCAGCCTAGGTATAAGGCATTTTATTTTCAAATGATACTTCATGGCAGTATTCTGCCTGCTTTTGAAGCTGTGGACTCTAAAGATGGCAACAGGAATTCAAGGCTTTGGAAGAATTGGATAAGCCAAATTAATGTTTTGAGGATCAGAGAATTCAGTGAAAACTGCACATTGATTCTTTCCAATGTTGCCAGGCAAACTGGAATTCCTTTTAATTGTAAGTGAGTTCATTCATTTGGAAATTACAGATTTCAATTATTACACTCCCAAACAATACTTTTATAAGTATTAGTGAGTTTCCCAATTTCTCTCCATCACTATTGCTGAATGCAATGATCTACTTACTAATTTTTAAATACTACAATCTCCTTATTCAAACAAAAAAATCACAAAATTATATTAAACCATGGGTTTATTTGCCTTCCCAGTAGACTGCCACTGAATTCTATTTAATATGAGTGAAAATCGCTAGGTTTGACAGGTACGGTTTTCTCATCAAGGACTGAAAAAGCACTGCATTCCTTTTAGAGTACAAAGGCAGCAGTAATGAGCCCAGAGCTCTGTATGGCAAAGTGTCCCTTCCTGCAGCCACTGAGCAATAACAAGCTGAGTCCCTACCTCGGTGACTGGTGAGCTCCCTGGAAGCAGAAGGCAGGGGTGTATAGTGGCACTCTGGAGAGGCAGCAACATCCTCACTGGAAGCCTGTATGATAAAAACAAATGTCAACATGAAGCAACACCAAATACTAAATACCCTTGATTACCAAACAGGTCTCACTGGAATCTGAATTTAGAAGAAAATATTATCAGTTTATTAAAATATTAAAATATTAGAGGTTTCTTAGGAAGCAAGAGTGGTCTTTGTTGAAATAATATTCTGGTAAGTGTAAGGTGACAGCAGTGGTGGTTCAGGGGTAGAACTCTTGCCTTTCATGCAGGAGACCAGGGTTCAATTCCCAGCCAGTGCACCTCAGGTGAGCCACCACCCGTTTGTCAGTTACTAGCATGCTAAACAGGTTCCGGAAGTTTCCAGACTAAGACAAATTAGGAAGAAAGGCCGAAAATCAGCCAATGAAACCCTATGGATCACAACCATCTGATCCATAATTGATCATGCGGGTTGGACAGGACCAGGCAGTGTTTTGTTCCATTTGTGCATGAGGTCACCATGACTTGGGCCGACTCAAGGGCAGCTAAAACCTAGCGTAGGGGCCCGACTATAGGTAGAAGGGCTCTGTGAAGACAAGGGGAAGGTTTGTTTATTATGCTGAATGGAGAGAGAGAAGAGAAGAGGAAAAGAGAGAGAGGCTGAAAGCAGGAAATGGTGTGGACTTAGACTTCTATCACAGGCCTCTCCCAGTTACTCCCACAAAGTAAATGCTCACTGTTAGCAGATTTCTATGGAAACCAGTGAAAAGGCTGAGCCCCAGGGTAAATGGGGAAAAACACAAAGCTGGTTCACTTGATCCCATGGCATAGAGACTGAGAAAAGATGAGTAACTCGGCCGCAGGAAGGTACCATAAGTGTATAAATGGTCACAGACTGTGGAATTGGGGTGCTGGCTAGGTTTAACAGTATCACTGAGAAAACCAGTTGAAATTTGGCATATAATGGTTATCAAGAAAACTTTGCTATTCCAAGGCCTAAAAGAAAATGACACTAGACAGTACCCTATAAAAAACATTAAAATATATGTATGTATGATGATGCTTTCTTACTGTACACAAACAGCTCTTTCACCATGGAACTGTGTATGATGCGGTCCAGGCTACTAACTCTCCCCCTAACTCCACATCCTTGGTGGCTGAAGCACAAAAAATGGACTATTGCTGTGGGGTTGGCTGTCTTTCAGAGCCGGTGACCAGTAAGTCATATCCAGGGTATGACTGCTTATAGCAAGAAGCAATACCATTGCAACTTTTTACCGAGACTTACGAATCAAATGAACCTTTTTTTTTTTTTAATATCCAAAAAAGAACATCTGCTAGGATCAAAATCCTAAGCTTACAACCTTTCCAAGCTTCATGAAAAAGTAAATTTCATTAACGCCACATTTTTCTTTCTGGAATAGGAAATACATTCTATGGGATATATTTGCCCTGCTAGAAGCAGGCCTTTTCTCCAAAGAGATTACCTACATTATGGGAATCAAAAATAAGTAGGAGATTAGACCTACTTGCTAGAAAAACCCTTAAACCCCATTTCTGACATTTGAGATGTTTGATTAAGCTGCTTTCAGTGGAGACTTACAGAGTTTTGAATGGAGCAAAATCAGAAACTCTGTCCCTAAGGTAGAGACAGATTTCAGGTAGCATTACTTCAGTCCAGCTCCAAGGGAAATATGTGGTGTTTAAAGCTTGATCCAAGGGTACTGGGTACAGGAGAATAAAAGCTCAGTCACCAAGAAAAATGTTTTAAAAAGCAAATAAGACTTGCTGGATACTACATCATTGGACATTTAGGATGCTGCAAGAATGTGAAAGAGTCAGAAATTAGATTAAAATTCAAACACTGCAGTCCCCACATGTCTCCCAGTTTGGCATTCAAGGTCTCCTCTATTTGCTGTGTGCTGAATGAAACACAATGACAGCGTTCTAAGGTGGACTGTCCTTCCACACCGCTGCCGTACCTCCTCCGCAAAGGCCGTAGCCACTCTCTCTGTCAATGTTTCTGCTTCACCTCATCACTAAAAAAACTGGAACTCCAGTATGAGTTTTAGGTTGCTGTATTGTGATATTTCTTAGTACTTTTAATCTCAATTTGGGCTGCTGACAATTTGATGACAGCTTTTCCTAAAATTACTAGAGAAACTCTACCTTTCAGCAGATACCTCTGACTGGGCAGAACACTGGAGCTCCGTAACCAAGAGCCAAAGAGCTACTTCGTTTTACTTCCAAATGTAGACAAAGCAAAAATGGTGTGGCTTGAGTTCTGTTTTACAGTCTTCATTCTATACCCAGCATTCAATGACTTTTATGTCCAGCTTCCATTTATACACTCAAGTCATGGAAAAGAATCCAGGAAAAGAACAATTTTGCAAAATATGCCTTTTCACAGCTGGATGTTTAGATAAACTACTGCAAATCAAGATTCAAACCACCAAATCTTTGACTTGACTTTTATCAAAATGAAGCCATGTGATCTTTTCAATTGAGATGTACATGCTTATTCTCTGTACCTTATGCTTAGAAGCATAATTCAGAAAAGTACAATTATCATATGAAAGAAAGGGACAAGAAAATGTCTTGAATTTGCACATTATCTGCCAAAGAATAAAGAACTCCTTCTGAAACTGAAGCAATACATTCATAGTATATTGGGTATGAAATAATAGAAACATAAATGGTAACATTTAAGAAAAGTTTTCTTTTACCTGAATTAAGAAAAATATGTCTAAAATGGGAAAGGGAAATTTGGATAAATATGAATCTTCAGGATTACAAAGACTCTCAAATCTTTGAGTCTTTGCCAAATTTCTGAACTACCTATGGCAAGACAGTATACTTTTATTTTTACTTTTTAAATCACTCCTTCTAGAAGATATTTGCAAGATATACAATAAAATATCAATATTCAATTTAAAACATAGAAAAATGAACAAAGGAAATGTCAGGCAACTCTAAGAGAAAAACTGAATGAACAATAAACAAAAGAGAAGATGGCCAAATTTACTATTAATAAGGGTAATGCAAATTAAAACAATGAGATACAATTTCTCCACTCATCATACTGACAAAGTTTGAAGTATCACAATAATAAGAGCTAGTGAAAATGAAGAGAAACAAAATTCTAATCCTCTTATCCTTTGCCAGTGAGAATGTTCAACCACCTTGGAGAGTAATCTAGCAATATTTAATAAAATTAAAAATTAGTGTAGCAATTTCACTTAAAATATACACTATGAAAAATTTCACACAGGGCTGTAACATGAAACATATAACAATGTTCACTGAAGCATTATTTATAACAGAACAAATTGGAAATAACGCAAAAGTCCACCAAAGACGAAAAAGGATAAATAAAGTGTTGCATATTCATATGATGAGGTAATTAACATTTAAAAGCAACAAATCTGATTTATATATCTCAATTTGAATAGGTCTTAAAAAAGTAATAAAAAACCAAAAACCAAACCCATTGCCGTCGAGTCAATTCCAACTCATAGCGACCCTATAGAGTGAAAATGCAAGTTGCAGAATGATAAATACAGTATAATATTATTTATGTAAATATGTAGTTCTTTAATCCCATTTGTGTATGGAAACACCTAAAAATTATAAAAGATATACACCAAATTCATGAAAATTCAGGCAGCAGGGTAATAGGACTGGGGCTAGTAGGGTGAGATGGTGGGGACTTCAACTTTATATATAATGGCTATTTGTTTTATTTAAAGAAAAGGCTTGAAGCAAATATGTCAAAATATTATTAAAACTACACATTCTGGATGGTAGCTACATATGTTCATCTTTTTAAAGCTTTTCTACTTTTTTGAAATTTCTCAAAATTAAACCTGAAAAAACAAAAAAACACTCCCGTTTCTGCTCTGATTCATGCAGTTCTCTACTGATATGAATTCATCATTAGAGGAAATTTCCTAAAACAATTCTACAGCACTCCTACAGCATGGATTAATGCCATCTCTGGTTGCTTTTTGTGATAAAATATCACTTCTGTTGCTTCTAAAGCTATTGTAACCTAAGAATTTGGGGGGTGGGGGGAAAGCTGGTAATAATAAATATGTCTCCCTTCCACATTAAGGCCTGAAATGCTCATTCCAGCCCTTCTAAGTCCTTCTGCTTAAGATTTGTCAAACCATTCTGAAGGTTTCTCTACTCTTCTCCTACTCATGATTAAAGAGTTGCTAGTAATTTTTTAAAATCATATCAATAACGGTAATAGTCACTAACATACTGCACCCTGCAATGTCCATGATGCAGGAAGGAAAGGGGAACTTTGGCAACCTTGGAAAAAATTCAGTGCAAGTATAGAGCATACTACAGGAGGCTCGTAACGTGAGGATGTCACTCATTGGTTACAGATGACTAATGTCTTCAGACGAATGTGTAAAATTCAGGCCCTTTCCCATCGGGTGCATTCAACGGAAACAGGAGTTCCGGTGGATATTTCTGAACATCATGGATGCACTGAAGGAACATGATACAGACCACAGAAGGAGAGTTGGCAGGCTCTGCAACAAGAAGGGGCAGCTACAAAGTTGTTTAACAGCCATAAATCTCCCACTATTTTTCACAAAATACCATCTAAGACCACAGCTCCACAACTCATTCCCCATCACTCAGCTCAACTGGAGCGCTTTGGCATGCTCACTCACCCCTAAATCATACACCACATAAAGTGATCCTAGGTCTGGGAAATTTGTCAGCCTCTTTCAAGTAAAAGCAATCTTCACTTTTCATCACAATTCATTCCCTGAAACCATGGTATAAAGTTGACTCTTCTAAAAACATTTATTTTCTCTCATAAGAAAAAGCATCACTCATTTAGTTATCAAGTATTTAATAACCACCTACTGTATGCCAGGCCTTGGGCTAAGAATACCCAGAAATATAAAATGAGGACCTTGGTTGCATTCCCGACTCATCGAAAATATCATAACCATGATTAACACTGGCTATGAAGAGTCACCAACTCGTAGCACGACCCCATGCTGTTACGTTCTCACAGAACCTTGCACCTGGCTTCTATTGTGACAGCTGAAGGCAGGAAACAGTAATAGAGTCCTGACTTGTTCCTCATTCTTACTAATAAAGCTTTCCCAAGATTAACTATAGAACAGTAGCCCTTGTGCTCAACATGCTGCTGGAAATACAGGAGGAAGTAAATGCATGATGATTGAATGAATAAAACATTTTAAGCCAAAGACAAAACTACATACCATGATTGTAATTCAACACAACGAAGCTACAGTCAAATTGCCAGAATCAGAGGATAAAGACTGGCCAGCATCTGAAGGATTAATTAGAAGCTAAAGAACCAACCGGAAAGCTGACGCTACCCGACCTGCTCACAGGTGAAGGCACCAGGTCTTTCAGCATGAAGCACGCTAGAAAGCCTCAATGACTGATGGGTTGAGTTGGGAATGATAGGTTTGGGAGCAGGGATAGTCATAGCTTATCCAGAGCCAGAAGCCAAGAAATTGGGAGAAAAAAAAGGCAAGATAGGCAGAGGGTGAGGTGGTAGCTAAGAGACCAAGAATGATCCCAGAGGAAAAGAAGGCAGAGTCTGGGCTGAAGCTGAACGTTAAACTGAGGGAGGGAGTTGAAGGGTAATTTGGGTCAAACGTCAGGATCTAGACAGGTTAAGAGGGAAGGGTCGGGCCAAAGGCTTCACTGATTGGAATAAGAAAGGCCTGTGAAGGCAACAGCCTGGAACTTCCCATCTGTTTTTATCTGATCTAAAGGGGTCCAGTTCTGCCAGTACCCACAATGACATCCAGCCCAGAGTGGGGAAAACAAACAAACCCACTGCCATCAAGTCAATTCCAACTCAGCGACCCTACAGGACAGAGTAGAACTGCCCCACAGGGCTTCCAAGGAACAGCTAGTGGATTCGAACTACCAACCTTTTGCTTAGTAGCCTTGCTCTTAACCACTGTGCCACCAAGGCTCCGAGTCCAGAGTAGTAGTTCACAAATATTTATGGAAGGAAGGAAGGAAATAAGGGAACAAGGTAGGAAGACAGTAATGAAGGGGAGAGGGAAGGAGAGAGAAAATGAGGTGGGGGAGAAAGAAAAAGGAAGTAAGACCTGTGGTTTGGGCATTTTGCAGGCTGTTACATAAATAATCAAATCATAGAACGTAAGAGCTGTAAAAGACCTTATGAACGTAGAGAAGTGGCTTCCTAAATATTTTTGGCAGACACTTACATAACAGAAGGAAAAAATGAAAAAAATTTAAATACAAGGCATTATAAAAATAATTATAATTTCTTATGGCAACCAAATAAGACTATAAGGATAAAGAAATATGCAAAGATTCTCATTACATAATATTAAGTGAACATAGCAAATATTAAAATGGTACATACTCAATGAGTTTAACTATATGAAATTTGTAATAAACTCGTCACGGTTGAGTCAATTCCAACTCATAGTCAGATACTGTAGGACAGAGTAGAACCGCCCCAGAGGGTTTCCAAGGGTGTAATCTTTATGGAAGCAGGCTGCCACGTCTTTCTCCCATGGAGCTGCTGGTGGGTTTGAACTGCCGACCTTTCGGTTAGCAGCAGCGCTCTTAACCACGGTGTCACCAGTGCTTCTTAAAATTTGCAATAGGTAAAAGCCAGTAAGGGTTTGTGTTAGGAATGTGATTACAGGTGATTAGACTTTTTTTTTTAACTTTTTAAAATAATGTCATTGCTTTAAAGTATTTTAAAAATAAGG
The DNA here is from genome assembly GCF_000243295.1 of Trichechus manatus latirostris. Lineage (NCBI taxonomy): Eukaryota > Metazoa > Chordata > Mammalia > Sirenia > Trichechidae > Trichechus > Trichechus manatus. Next base: position 4,019,836 of record NW_004444042.1, read on the forward strand.
CCCTACCTACCTACCAGGAAGGAGCCCTGGTGGCGCAGTGGTTAGGGACTCAGCTGCTAACCCAAAGGTAGGCAGTTTGAACCTGCCAGCGCTCCGTAGGAGAAAGATGCGGCAGTCTGCTTCCGTAAAGAGCACAGCCTCGAAAGCCCCACGGGGCAGTTCTACTCTGTCCGGTCAGGTTTCTATGAGTCGGAATCGACTTGACAGCAATAGATTGGTTTTTACATATCAGAGCTAATTTGAAAATAACAAGTCTTCCATCACATATCTTTCCGATCTCTCCCAACAGAGGGTGAGGAGAGGTGGAAGAACAGGAGTAGGAGTTAGGGAGGAAAGAGTAGGGAAAGGAAAGAAAAGAGGTGAAGTGTGGGATGAAAACAAAACCAAACCTATTGCCAAACCTGTATATTCTGGCTCCATAGCGATCCTATATGACAGTGTAGAATTACCCAATAGGGTTTCCAAGACTGTAATCTTTATGGAAGCAGACTGCCACATCTTTCTCCCGCAGAGCAGCTGGTGGGTTTGAACCGCCGACTTTTTGGTTAGCAGGTGAGCACTTACCCGCGTGTCACTGGGCTTCTTGAAAGTGTAGGATACCAAAAAAACCAAACCCATTGCTGTCGAGTCGGTTCTGATCTGACTCATAGCGACCCAACAGGACAGAGTAGAACTGCCCCATAGGGTTTCCAAGGAGCAGCTGCTGGATTCACACTGCCGACCTTTTGGTTAGCAGCTGAGCTCTTAGCCACTGCGCCGCCAGGGCTCCAAAGTGTAGAATAGGAGCTGTTATTTCTTGAATGCATACTAAGTGCTAATGGTTTTCTAATGCATGAGGTAGGTCCTATTGGTATTCTCATTTGAGAAATGAGAAAACTGAGATATAGAAAGAATAAGTAACATGCCCAAGGCCAGAGTTCTAAATTCTAGAGTGTGATTAGAAAGCAAATTAGCCTGACCTCTAAAGCCCACATTGTTTCCCCAGTGCCACACCCTGTGAGCCCTGGAGTCCTCGGGCTTTTATGATCTCCTCTCCTGACTGGTACTCCTCATGGCCTCAAACTGTTGCTGACTAGGCACTTGTCTGGTCTCTTTTGCAGGGCTGCAGACTCCAAGAGCACAGGCATCAAGTCCTAAATGGACAACAAATGCTTTGCTACACCTACCAAAACTACTTGTCAAAGTATTGAGAAAGGATTATCAAATCAGACGGTTTACTAATAGTATGGGTAATTTTAAAAAAGGCAGATCATCCTATCTATAAACAAACTAATAATCATCTTTTTTCAAAGAAATATGATGGAGCACAAGTTAATATCTTGCTGCTAATAATCCTTGTGGAGGATCTAGCTTGCATCATATATTCAAATCTAGAACATAATCAGGATGTAATATATAAGCTCCAAGAAATGAGTACCTGTTCAATTTTGCATGTGTGTGTGTGTACTTTGTGTGTGTGATTTTCCTTTTCACAGGAACTGTGACAGAGACATGCACACATATATAAATTATCTCTTGGGCACTAATTATATGACAGACATTTTATACACATTGTTTCATTTAATACTCTCAATAACCTTATGGTGCAAGTACCATTAGTATGACCATCTTACAGTTAAGCCCACTGAATCTTATAGAGGTTATATAACTTGTCCAAGGGTATCCAACTAGTACATGGAGCATTTGGAATTCTACCCGACACAGCTTAATTCCACAGCCTGAATCTCAACCATCATACAATGAACTTGCTAAGGTGCCTGGCACAGAAAACCTTCCTGGGTTTAGTACATATACTAAGGCAGGAAATAAATTTGTATTGAGATATTTGTACTGACATGTTAATATGCAACATGTTTTGTGGCCTGATGTATAAATAAAACCATCAACTTATATACTGATAAATATAATAATTAACTATGCAGTGCAGACATATGAGTGCTTCAGATCTCTTTGGCTTTTTTTGGGTTCATATACCCATAGTGTGCTAGAGTCTACCTGTACCAGCTCACAAGAACTGATTGTTAAATTTTTAGGAATTTTGTGAGCCAGCTATTAAACACAGTTGTTATTAAAAATTAAATTACATAAACTTACAACTGAATACATTCCATTAAAAGCAAAGGTAATATATACCAAAACTCATCACTTCTTATATTTTACAAAATTTGACTATTATTTATGCTCCTGAAATTATTTATGTCTATTCATCCATATGGTGGCAATGCTATATAATGGTGTGCTACTTCGTATCTGTTCCCAACTCTTCAGTGATGTCACTCTGGTAGCCTGACATCAGCCATGGTGGGAGCATTTACAGCACAGAAATGAGCAAATGCTACAAATCAGGGCTTAATCGATTGCTTTCTTGATTTTCTAAAGTTAAGAATGTGATAGAGAAAATGTTAATGCTGCACATCAAACTGAAAAACGTGTCTGTAGCCATCACATTGTGAACAGTACAAAAAATGGGGAACTGTTCTTCCAGTACTCAAAAAGCATCATTCGATTCAGTAAAGAAGTTGTTCATGTCATTGACTACAGAGAGATTCTGACATTCTTATTCACTTGTTTGTCAATAGCAACCATAAGTTGGCTATGGATACAAGAGATTTGTATCATTTCAATCAACTAAAGTAGTCTGTGAGAATCAACTGGTTGTATGATATTTATAATAACAGTGTTGTATACTTTATACCGAAACATGTCAGTGATCATGAAGATGACACAGGACTGGGCAACATTTCGTTTTGTTGTACACAAGGTCACTGTGAGTCAGAGCTGACTCGACAGCAACTAACAACAACTAACAATAGTTTATTACTTTTTCAAGTTATATTCTATACAGGCTTTATATAAGTAAAAATTACAGTACACTTATGTACATATGGAGTACAGTTCTACATATATACGTACATACTTTTTTTCAGAGAGCTGGTTGTTAAATGGAAACCCTGGTGACATAGTGGATAAGAGCTACGTCTACTAACCAAATGGTTGGCAACTCAAATCCACCAGCCGCACCTTGGAAACTCTATGGGGCAGTTCTACCCTGTCCTATAGGGTCACTAGGAGTCAGAATCAACTAGTCAGCAATGGGTTTTTTTCAGCGGGTTGTTAAATATTTACCAGCACGCCACTGCATATCACCCTTATCAAGTAACGTCTAAAGTATGTTTGGGTCTATGGAAAAAAGGGCTACTTTATGGCTTATGAATGGAAAGAATAGTAAGAGAAAAGCTTAATTAAGCTTTAAGGATTCTGTCCTTTATTTACTCACAACTTTTATATCCTCTTCTACTCTCTTTTCTCTGCTCTGACAGACTGACCCCAAGATTTAAAGCCAGGCTCCACCTGAATGTATGAGCTTGGGTAATTTACTTAAACTCTTGAAGTCACACTTTCCTTGACCACAAAATGGTAATGATAAAGATGATGATGAGAGTTAAAAATAGCTTCATTTATTAGTGCTTACTATGTGTTAGGGATTATATGAAGAAGAACGTGGTATCAGGATTGGTAGAAGACTCATCAACAACCTGCGATATGAAGATGACACAACCTTGCTTACTGAAAGCAAAGAGGACTTGAAGCAGTTACTGATGAAGATCAAAGACCACAGCCTTCAGTATGGATTACACCTCAACATAAACAAAATCCTCACAACTGGACCAATAAGCAACATCATGATAAAAGGAGAAAATATGGAAGTTGTTAAGGATTTTATTTTACTTGGATCCACAATCAATATCCATGGAAGCATCGGTCAGTAAATCAAACAACGCATTGCACTGGGCAAATCTGCTGCAAAAGATCTCTTCAAAGTGTTGAAAAGCAACGACGCTACTTTGAGGACTAAGGTGTGCCTGACCCAAGCCATGGTATTTTCAATTGCCTCATATGCATGCAAAAGCTGGACAATGAATAAGAAAGACCAAAGAAGAATTGATGCCTTTGAATTATGATGCTGGTAAAGAATACCAAATACACCATGGACTGCAAGGAGAACTAATAAGTCTGTCATGGAAGAAGTACAGCCAGAGTGCTCCTTAGAAGTGAGGAAGGCGAGACTTCATCTCACATACTTTGGACGTGTTATCAGGGGGAACCAGTCGCTGGAGAAGGACATCATGCTTGGTAAAGTGAAAGGTCAGCAAGAAAAGGCGGAAGACCCTCAACGAGATGGATTGACAAAACGGCTACAACAATGGACTCAAACATAGCAAGAATTGTGAAGATGGCGCAGGATTGGGCAGTGTTTCCTTCTGTTGTATATAGGGTCGCAATGAGTTGGAACCAACTAACGGCACCTAAAACAACATTTGTCAGGGACTGTGTTAAACGCTTCCCATGCATTAACTCATTTAATCTTTACAATCGTTCCATGAGGCAGTTACAACGCCTGTTGAAGGAGACCACCAAGTCCTTCTTCCTAGTCTGTCTTAGTCTGGAAACTCAGCTGAAACCTGTCCACCATGGGTGACTCTGCTGGTATTTGCAATACTGGTGGCATACCTTCCAGCATCACAGCAACCAGGAAGCCACACAGTACAACAAGCTGACAGACACATAGGGATACGACCCCTAGTCCTATTTTATAGATGAGGAAACCAAGGCCCAGAGAAATTAATAACTTGACAAAGGTCTCACTTGAGTCCTTGGGTTATACTAGTATGTCACAAAACTGGGGGAAAAACCTAGGCAGTTTACCTCCAGCAGCACTCCCTTAACTGCCTTTCTTTCCAATAAGTTGAAAATTAAATAAAGGACAAAGACTTTAGCATAATGCTAGCCCATTGCTGATCAAATATAATGTATGTTGTTTTTCTTTTTTTAAATAATTCTAAGTTTGCATAACATCTTACCTCTTTTGCTAGACTTTAAGTTTCTTAAGAGGCAAGGCTAATGCTACATTAGCCCTGCTTCTTTTTCATAGTAGCTATGACAGGGACATGCAGATAGTTTGTAAATAAATATTTATTACATGAACGTACCCTGCTTGTAAAAACAGAAAAGCACTACTGATATCCCTTCTGATGGCAAAAGTAGTGACATCCCTGTTATTGTTAGTTGCTGTCAAGTTGGCTCTAACTCAGGGTGACCCTACGTACAACAGAACAAAACATTTCTCCATCCTGCACCATCTTCACAATTGTTGCCATGCTTGAGTCCATTGTTGAAGCCACTGTGTATTTTGAGTGCCTTCTAACCTAGAGGTGTCATCTTCCATATTGGACAATATTATGTTGTGATCCATAGGATTTCACTGGCTAATTTTCAAAAGTAGATTGTCAGGCCTTTCTTCCTAGTCTGACTTAGTCTAGAAGCTCCACTGAGACCTGCCCTCCCTGGGTAACACTGCTGGCATTTGAAATACCAGTGACACAGCTTCTAGAATCATAGCAACATGCAAGTCACAGTACAGCAAACTGACAGACAGGTGGTGGGTGACATCCCTAGTTTAGGTATAGTCTGAAATCATCCATAGATTCACTGAGTTACTGTGCTAGGTCTGTCTTTAGTAAAGAACTGCATATGGTGTTTCTTGTCTGGGTCTGTAAGACTGCCTTAGAAATATATTATGTCATGGTCGCCCTAAAGGTTTGATTTGTTTTGGCTTAAAAGAAGGAACTTGCCTCATGTGCCTCTCTTCCTCTCACAGAGTTGCTGGGTTTTTTTTTTTGTTTGTTTTGTTTTGTTTTTTAATTTTATTCTTTAGGGCTGCAGGTCAAGTTCTATCCTTGGAACCCAAGTAGTTTTCCAAAATGAGATGGAGCCAGCTCTGTCAAGCTAGGCCAGATCAGCTGTCAGTGCCTTTCTCAAATACATCAGACCCTCTGCTTGTAAAAATAAATTGATACCAATGTAAGAAATTTATTAGGAGATGACATCCCAGTTCATAATGGAAATATGGAGAAAACATTATCCTTCAAAACTGACAGTTTATCCATCATGCCTCAGATTCCTGAGATATAAGCAGACTGTGTCACATACAGTCCGCTGAGGACACGTCTTCTTGGATTTCCTTATAACAGGAAACTCTGAAATAATCCAGAAGGAGGGAAGGACTTGTGCTGCCCTTAATGTGCTCAGCCATAAATTTTTAGCATTAACACAAGAAACATGTGGCCAAGGAAATGAATGATAGGGGAAACTGGGAGGCTTGGAACTCTCAAAGGCGGCCCCTTCTTTTCTCTCCAGGGTGATGAACTGGGACAGGGGTCAGAGAGGGTTATGGCACTGCCGGGAGGGACATCAATACCCTGTTATGCATAAGCAAAGCCAACAGGTGGCAGGGTACCACTGCAAACACACGCTCATTGGCTCTTACTGAGGTTTGGGGACCAGGTCATTTTACCCCACTAACTCTGGTTATTTTTCATAGCTTGTTATTTGTATTAATAAACTTGAGGCAATTTAGGAGGGTCATTTTAATTAGGAATAAATGTGAGAATGTTTGTGGGGGTCACAAGAGGCCTATCTTCGCAGGCTTAATGAGTCGATCTACCCAACCCCATATCAAACAATTGTGTATGGTATTAAAATCTGCTTTTGGAAATCTAATCATAGCAGTAAATTGGAATGAAATTAACATAGTATTAAAGGACCAAAAAAAATCCACTGCCAGTTTCATGGGACCTTAAAATATTTATGTTCTAAATTTGCGTTCTTTAGAGATTTCCTGAGTGTTGCTAGAACTAGGGAACTTTTAAATGAGATACATGCATAGTTTTAAATTTACAAATCTTTTTCAGTAAAAATAGAAAGTCAGTAACTGTGAAATACTAACCTTAACAAGGCAAATATAGCCTTTATAGCCTTATATTATTAATTCACTCTTTATTTACTATTAAAAAACTAAAAACATGGGAAATTTCATTTAAATGTGAATAATCTGCAAGGAATCTTTGTTTGAGTTCAGTTTCTACCTGCACAAAGAACATCAGCATAACTACAATAGCCCAAAAATAGCCCAGATAAACTTATTTTGTTGCATTTATGCATTACGGGGATATGAATCTGCTATGCGAGTTCTTGGATTACTTAAATGCAGAATCAAATGCAGTTATTTTGATACACTCCCCAAAATAAACCCCCAAGGGCAGCAGGGAAATAAATCACATGTTGATCAAGTCCTTATTCATAGACACTGGCATTTGAAAAAAACACAAGCGGGTCTGTAATTCTTAGACATTGGGTCTTTCTTTAAATGCTCTCATCCTCTGAAAGAGGCAAATGGACTTCTAATTGTTCACATTTGTTTCAGCCAATCTTCCTGATTCCTTGTCTCCTGGAAGACCAAAAACTCTGTTGTTTTTACATGTCCAAATTAAATATATCTGTGTTGTCTTTTTGCTTTCTGTATAAATGCAAGCCAGCATGACTTAACATCCATCCAGAGTTTATTTCAATATTCGTGGAAAACAAGCCATTTTTCAGTTTAATGAATAGCATCAGTGTCTGCCTTTTAACCAAAAATGTGACCTTAAACTTGATGGATCTCACCAGAAGGCACATTTTCAAATTATTTTTCTATTGAAGGTTATGAATATAGCTTCCCAAATTATTGTGACAGCTGTGAGGGGAAAGCTCGCATCACAGATACAGCAGCTTAGAAACAAAACTTGAATCTGGCAAAATGGTAGTTTCACTTGTGAGACAAGAAAAACAGCATGAACCACATTGGGGGTAGGGGGGATTTGAGCTGTATGCAACAGGAGAAAAGGGTCATGTAAAGCGGCTGAAATGCTCATAATTTTTTGTTACTTCCATTTTTGTTTCCAAATCACTCTGAATTGCGAAGGTGAAGGCTGAGCATTACTGATTCCAAAAAACTCCAAGAGGACATCTGATATTTCTTCCTTATTAAGGATGATGGAGTGTAACTGATGTGCCTGGTGCCTGGCCAATTCCAACTTTTGTGAACGCCGCTTAATGCGTGGACATTATTTTTGGACTACTGAACGCCAGAAAATAACGAGCTGGCATTCAGCTTTGGTGAGTAAGACCCTGAATTTTCATCTAAAAGCAGTTTTGAGTTATTGCTGTAGATAAGGTGTAACTGTGCAAGGGAATTTTATCCATGTTTCTCTCATGAATCATAAGGAAGGAAAAAAATTACAGTCTAAATTGCACTTAAAAGGAATAAAGTCTTTTCATGTCATACATGATTTATCAAAATGATCTCATTTTAAGGGTACTGTGGTGTATCTTGATTAATCACATTAGGAAGCGTGATGAATAGCCTCTTTAATGGCAACACAGGATTTATTGGCAACATCCCGACTTGAACCAGAAGGGTAAGAAGTAAAATATACAATAGATAGCTAATGTAGATAGGGTGTCAGTAACGCTCTGACTTGTTTTAAGATTATACTGGGAGCCTTAGCTTTAAGAGATTCTGCAACGGCCAGGTGGCAGGGAGCAAACAAGTTTTTCACACAAACTTGTGTACAACCACGAATCAAGTCTTACCTTCCCAAACTGCTCTGCTGGACTACAAAGAGTCTGTGAAACCTGGACAAACCTCAGAAATTTCCTGTAGGAATAGGGAGACACTGCCCCTGGAGATCATTGCTCCTGCCCTTTTCGTGCTATTTCAATATCCTCTTCACATTTCGCTTTAATGTCCTAAATGCCTTTTTTTAAAAAAAAGGCTGCTCAAGTCTGCTCCCACTAATTTCCTCTAAGGCTGACAGATCAGAGGCTTTCCTCGAACTGTTCCTTTTAGACCTGAGGAGCCCTCCTCGTAATCCTGCTGCTTGTCCGCAATTAATCCTTCCAGTTGCCACATTATTAACACTACCACCCACAGACAGAGGAAGCCCCGGCCCACTGGACACTAGCTCCTGACTGAAGCTTCAAAGGTGCCAATCACACACTCGTCAGAAAGGTGCCTGCTGTCAGCATCAGAGGATTTCATCCTGTCCTCCCCGCTGATCAAACATTCTCCCGCAGAAGATTAATTCAGAGTCTCCGCCCATTTCCTCCCATATCCTCTTTCCCTTTTTGGTTTACCCAACGATCCATCTTTGCTTCGAAAAGGGAAGCCATGGATAATAGAAGCCCTTTCAAAACAAAAGCTGGGCAAAGGCAAATTTAAATCCCAGCTGTTATCAACTTTTTTTTTTTTTTTTTTTAACCCATTTAAACACGTTAAGGCAGCTCGGATTAGGGCCTGGCCTGAAATGTCATTCTTTGATCAAAGACCCCAAGACTTTACACAAACATAATCATAAGCAATGGATGCCTCTCTGAAGCCTGAATTGATTTGTTTGACTGCCGGGCTCGGTATGGGGAGAAAAGCCGCACGCTTATTTTCCCAACTCCCAACATATACATCACCAGGCCAAGTGACTTAGAAATTATATTTTTCCTTCTTATGGCTTAATCAGAGCAAAGTCGCATGCAGAAGTACTAAAGAAGACAGATTCAGACACAGCTACGGGGAAAAGGGAATGTAGGCAACATGGGTGTTTCCTGTTCCATCCTGGGCAGGGAGGCAAGAGGTGAAAACTGGAGAGAAAGGGAAATGAGAAAGAAGCAACTCCATTGTCTCTACTGTGGAGCAGAAGTGACCTCACAGAGAAAAACCTGTGTTTACATTGGCCAATTCTACTGGAACCTTCTTTAGTCACTTAGTAACTGTAGTTACCCATTCCTATCGATTAATACAGTCTTAGTAGTAGAAAGCACTAGAACCTTCTCTGAGGCTCTTTCAGAGCCAGTGAACAACAGCCCTGTGGCCCATTCTCAAACTCCCCCATCGTCCACTGCAGACTTTCAGGACTGAACACCTGGAGCGACTCATAGTAAATCCTTCAAAATAAGCTTTTGAAATCACTGCATAGCACATTCTCACATTAAATCATGACTCAATAAAGTGTGCACTTGTCATACATATCTAGAGGTGAATAATTCTGAGGTTGCATAATAAAGAAAACATTCAATGTGAAGGTTGAAGGGACAATTGAATATCAATATTCAAGCATATGAATGTTTCTCTCTTAAAGACCAGGTTTTGTTTATTTATTTATATATTTTAATTTTTGTTGTTGCTGTTTTGCAGCAGCAAGTTTATTTTATTATTCATATCAGGGAGAGCCTGTAAGAAATTGAGATTGAAGTTATACAGGATTAAGAATTATTGACTGATATATTGGAAACCCTGGTGGAGTAGTGGTAAAAAGCTACAGCTGTGTCTTAGTTGTCTAGTGCTGCTATAACAGAAATACCACAAACGGATGGCTTCAACAAAGAGAAATTTATTCTCTCACAGTCTAGTAGGCTAAAAGTCCAAATTCAGGGTGTCAACTCCAGGGGAAGGCTTTCTCCCTCTGTCGGCTCTGGAGGAAGGGCCTTCTCATCAATCTTTCCCTGGACTAGGAGCTTCTCTGAGCAGGAACCCCAGGTCCAAATGTGCTCCCGGTGCTTCTTACTTGGTGATATGAGGTCCCCCGCTCTCTGTTCACTTCCCTTTCCTTTTATCTCTTATAAGATAAAAGGTGGTGCAGACCACATCCCAGGGAAACTCCCTTTACATTGGATCAAGGATGTGATCCTAGTAAGAGTGTTATAATCCCACCCTAATCCTCTTTAACATAAAATTACAATCACAAAATGGAGGACAACCACACAATACTGGGAATCATAGCCTAACCAAGTTGACATGCACTTTTGGGGGACACAATTCAATCCATTACAGGCTGCTAACCAAAAGGTCAGCAGTTCGAATCCACCGGGTACTCCTTGGAAACCGTATGGGGCAATTGTACTCTGTCCTATAGGGTCGTTATGAGTCAGAATCGACTCCACAGCAATGGATTTTATGACTATATCGGGGTGATTTATTATGTTTCCAGGATAGGTTGTAGAATCTCTCTCGTTGGACAGCTTGGGAGAAAAACATTATCTCCTTGGTTGTAAGTGATGAAATACAAGACAGAGTGTCTTAGGGGGAAAAAAAAATGAGGAGGGATAGGGTTTCATGAGTCCAAAAGTCTATAGCTTTGTGTATGGCTATATCAAGATGCTCAAACTTATCACCAGGAACTTTCTACCTCTTAGCTTTGAACTCCTCCATCCAGCTTCAGTCTCTCCATGTAGTGACCTCCAGGAACTCGAGATTTATACCTCACCATTTTCAAAGACAATAGAAACAGCTTCTCTTTCTTGAATGTTCCCAACAAAATCTGGGACTCAATGGCCTGGTTTGGGCTTAGTGCTTGTCCCTGAATGAATCTCTGCAGCCAGAAGAAGGAATGATCTGCAGATTAAGGTTGGATGTGGCCCCTCAGAGCACTATGGATGAACGATGGTAGAGTGGTACTTCCCCAGAGGTAAATCTGTTCTAGAATCCTGGGTAATGAGCACCAAACAAGCAACAAAAACAAAGCCCCCTTCAGATGCTGACAGCCTGTGCATGGGTTTGACATAAGTCGGGGGCCAACTCGACAGCAGCTAACAACAACAACAACATCTTAGACATTCAAAATGTCTCATCACCATCTTTGAGTAAAACTGAACCCTCTGTTCAATAGTCCAATCCTGAGTCAACATCAACAAAAGATCTCCACATCCAGAGAATCTTCCCCATGCGACCTTGCAGAAGTCAAATACTTTAAACTCTTCCAACTCTCAATTGATACCAAACAGGTATAACGTGATTATTCTTAATAAATTTGGGGATCCCATAGAATATTAGAAATGGCAATAGCAGTCTAAAAGGAAGCAGGATGAGGGAAGGGCCAAGGGCAGCTACTAGGGTCACAGTATGACATGGAAAAGAGAGACCTAAAAAATAGACTAAGAATGGAACTACTAGACATCACAACAATAGATCTTTGGAATGATGATACCTGTCTCCTCCACACATACATGTTAACAAAATGAAGCTAAAGTGGGTTTAGTATCTCCTGTATAAGTCAGGAATTACATAGTATATTTAATTACTAATCAGAATGTATCAGGCAGCTACTGGTATAATTCTCTGGGCTGAGACATGGTTCCCGTTTCATCCACATGTGACCAATATAAAAAGAGTAGCATAGGTAAGTGCTACAGGTACAATATTCTAAAAAGTTTTTACCCTGATCTAGGTAAACTTCAAATGTCTAGGAAAACAAATTCTAATGTATATGCCTCATTGTCCAAAAGTATTTCCCTGTCACTCTGCCACTCAGTCCTCTTCTTACCTCTCAAGTCTATTTCTAAAAGAGATGTCAAGGACACTTGCTATGAATGTACCCAAGAATCCAGGTGCTTTGCTACCTTAGTAGATGAGGACAGACGTTCTGGCAGCTCAGATGAATCCTTGAAAATTCATGTCATATACAAACTAGGATGAAAACTTGGGATCCTAGTAGACTTAGAACTGGCTGCTACACTTGGATTTTATATCCCCCTAGAGACAGTTAAGGCATTGCCATCTACCTTGTGGCATCTAACCACAGTTTTTTTGAGGCCTGGTGGTGCAGTGGTTAAGAGCTCGGTTGATAACAAAAAGGTCAGCAGTCCAAATCCACCAGCCACTCCTTGGAAACCCTATGGGGCAGGTGTACTCTGTCCTATAGGGTTGCTATGAGTCAGACTAGACTCAATGGCAATGGGTTTGGTTTTGAGTGTTTAGAGACCCAAAAAAAGTACACATTATTCTCTGCTTAGCAGCTCAACAGCACCTACTATGGTGTTCAAATGACCACCATCAGTTGATTCTGACTCATGGCAACCTCATGGGCGTCAGAGTAGAACTGTGCTCCATAGGGTTTTCAATGGCTGATTTTTTTGGAAGTAGATCAGCAGGTCTTTCTTCCAAAGCAACTCTGGGTGGACTTGAACCTCTAACATTCTGGTTAATGGTCGATCCCATTAACTGTTTGTACCACCCAAGGGCTCCTATGCTGTACAAATTGGGATACAAATATTCTACTAGCTGCTAAATCCATTCTAGGCTATAGCCTACATGCTCTGTCTAGTCAAGGAGAGCTAAAATCTGAAGAAGAACCATGCAACTTGGATGCTGACACTGGGAATCCTGGAAGGGCAGTGCATATGTATGTGTGTTGAAGGCAGAGGGGAGGATAAGGATACTTCAAGTTCCAAATGCAGTATTTCCTTGCAAGGTTAATATTAACCCCAAGTTTGTGAACCTTTCTAAATAAGAGTTCTACTTTGTCTTATCTCTCCCAAGTAGCAGAAAACAGATGCCTACCTCTTCTGATGCCTAATAAAAGTTTCATTACTCCCTAGATTTGAACATGTTACCTATATATTATACAATATTAATTTTAATAACATTCACACTTTTATTATTACGTGGTTGGTTATCAAAATTATCTGATTATTCACAGAGCTGCTCATGAAAGAGGCAATTTTTGCTGGTTTTTTAACGTTACTAATTGTTGACATCAAAACTTTCACTTATCTAAACATATGGGAAAAGCTGTTTCCTTGAGAGATTCCAGACCCAAATATGTGAGAGAGTATTACATGAAAAATGACTAACCAAATATCATAATCAGTTAGTCTTATGTTTTGTACAACATTTCTAATCATTCTAAGAGCCTCGTCCTCCCTGTGGCCAGATTAATACTGCAAAATTGACTCATGGCTTTATTTCCTAAAGAAACACTACAAAGTGCCCCTAAAATCTTAGTCTTTAACTCTTCAAACACATTGCAGTCTAGTAGATCTCAGTCACTGGAAAAGGATGCATGAACCAAATTTTAATGTTCAATCCCCTTCTGGGTGTGTATAATGCTTGTTGTTATTAGTTGCATCAAGCCAATTCTGACTCATGGTGACCTGTACGTGCAGAGTAGAATTGCTCCATAGGGTTTTTAAGGCCTTTCAGAAGCGGATTGCCAGGTCTGTCTTCAAAGGCACCTCTGGGTGGGTTTGAACTACCAACTTTTTGGCTAGTAGTCTAGCGCTTAATCATTTGTGCCATCAAGGGACTCCTCCTGTAATGCTTAGGACAGTCCAAGTGTCAAAAATTAAGAATGAAATAGAGAGGGAGGGAGGGAGGGAGAAGCAGGGGAAGAGAGGAGGGGAAAGGAACAGAGGGAGGGGAAGGGAAATGGAAGAAGGAGAAAATAAGAGACAAGAAAAAAGATGTTTGGGGTTATTTCTCAAATGACTTTCCAACGATTAAATAATTTTCCACTCTTTCTTGACTCCATTCTACCATATCAGCTGTATGTTGTACCAATAGTAAGATACAAACACCCAATATGCTCCGAGAACCCTCCTTTCTCTTCTCCCTAGATCCAGGATTCTAGGTTCTGAAAGGCAAACCAAGGCTTTGAACCTGTTCTTCCCAGTTCAGTCATGGCTGAGGAAGTGAAACCAAAACAGATGTAAATTTTTAAAATTTGGGTGAACCAGAACGATAACTAGAACGGGAAAAATTAGGAGTAGAAGCTCTGCTAGAAACCTAATCTCCCTCTTAGGAAACAAGGGCAGTGTATGCATTGCTTAGCAACCAAATCTCTTGCCCACTGGCTTTTGAGCAGAGTCAGAAACAGCAGTGTCCCACTCAAAGATGGCAGCTGACCGCACCACTTTGAATGTGTGTCATCTCCACATGCCTGTCAATAATCCAAGCTCAGGCATGAGGCCCCTGAAAGGGCTCACGAAGCTCTTCTGGGTTTCCCATTCCAGGGCTTTGACCTGTAATTTTTCGCATTCATTTATTGTTCTGGATCACCCAAATAGTAAAAAAAGAAAAAAATTGTAAAAAATTCGTGTCCGTTCTGGTTTCCTCTAGTTGGCTGTGACTGAACCGGTTTGAACTGATTCAGAGCCCTGAGGCATAACACAACTACAGAAACCCAAATCAGCCTCTCCAGCCCCTGGGTTTATTCCGTAACTGCACATTCATAACTAGCTTGCAGAAGGGTTGATGGCATTATGGTAAGAAATATAATGAAGACAAGTAACCTGGATAGTTATAAAGGGCCAAGAGCTAAAAGAACTCTTAAAAAAGTCATTGGGAAATTTAGGCCTATGGTTTAGCCAGTATGGAGCAAATTCCACTTTATTCTCTAAAATTAGTCTTTCCCTCCTCACCTCCCGCCTTTTACCAAAGAACTTCTGTAGATTTCGAGCAATTGAGTGAACTTGTTTTGGAAAGGACTCAGTCCCTGGCAAAACTCCATAATGCCACACCCAAAGTTAGCATCCATGTTGTTGGTAGTTGCCACTGACCCGGCTCCAACTCATAGAAACCTTACGTGAAACAGAACAAAACATTCCCCAGTCCTGTACCATCTTCATGATCATCGGTATGTTTGAGTCCATTATTGGGGCTATTGTGTAGTGACTTCCAACCTAGCAGGTTAATCTTTCAGCACAATATCAGACAATATTCTTGTGACCCATAAGGTTTTCATTGGCTAATATTCAGAAGTAGATTTTTCAGGCCTTTCTTCCTAGTCTCTTTGTCTGGAAACTCACTAAAACCTGCCCACCAAAGGTGACCGTGCTGGTATTGGAATACCAGTGGTGTAGCTTCCAGCATCATAGCAACAACATGTAAGCCACCATAGTACCACAAACTGACCGACAGGTGGTGGAGGAGCCAACATCATCTTTTTAAAAACAGAAATCTGATCATGCCTCCCCTCTGCTTAGAAATGATTTTATGATTTATCTTGCTCTTGGGATAAATAAAAAGCGTCACACACTGCCTAGGAGGCCCTCTTACCTGGTCCTTGCCTACTTCTCCAGCCCACATCTTACCCTTATCCCCCTTACCCCCGTAAGCCAGCACGTGGTCTTCTTCCTCTTCCCTTAGTGGGCCAGGACTCAGTTTACCTCAAGATCGCTGCACAGTCTGCCCAACCTCTTTCTTCTAAACTCCCTCCCCCAACATTTTTACCTAGATAGCTTCTTATCTTTCAGGTATCAACTAACTCATACATTAGTACCTCAAGAAAGACTTCCCTAGAATCACTATTACACAGATATGCAAGCACACTATATTTCCATTCTAGGACATATCGTAGTTTATAATCAGATTTCATTAGAGTATTTGAGGGATGGGAGCCCCTGGTGGCGCAGTGGTTAAGAACTATGGCATGCTACGGATGCTAACCAAAAGGTCAGCAGTTTGAATCCACCAGCTGCTCCTTGGAAATCCCATGTAGCAATTCTCCTCTGGCAGCGTCCCACACTTGGTAAAAGTCTGGCTCGTAGCTGTTGCTGTTAGCTGTCATCAAGACAGTCCCCAACTCAAGACAACCCCACACACAATGGAACCAAATGCGCCTGGTCAGTAATGGATTGGACTGGGGAATCACATACTTTTCATTGTCTGGTTTTTGGAAGTAGATCACCATACCTTTCTTCCTAGTCTGTCTTAGCCTGGAAGCTCCACCAAAACCCCTTCAGCATCATAGCAACACACAAGCCTCCACTGACAGACAGGCGGGGCTGCACATGAGGTGCATTGGCCAGGAATTGAACCGACGTGTTCCCATGGAAGGTGAGAATTCTACCACTGAACCACCTCTGCTCTCAACTTAACAAATACTTGTTAAATGGTGAAATAAACACACTTAACAAAATAGATCAAAGAGCCCTCCCCAGTCTCCAAGGGCTGTCGGTTTAGCGTATCAACAAGGACACATCCTTCCAGACTGAGTCACCCTCTACACTGCCCTCCGATTTGATGGTCTCCCTACAAAAGAAACTCCTAAATATTGCAAACGGGGTGCAGGTATCTCCCCCATGCACTGCTCATTTCAGGCACAGCCAGGTTGATTTTATGCACGTGGAAGGACTTTAAGTTGTTACACTTAGGCCAAAAGGAGTCATCCAAAGGCAGTTTAGAACAAACAAAGGAAAACCTCCTTCCTGCACTTCAGCCTGGTCTACAAACGGGAAACATACAACACGAGCCTGTAGTTTCCAAGGTGCGTTCAAGTGACACCAGTCTGGGACTTGGGGTCCAGCTGGAGTGAGGCGGGTGCTCAGTGGTCACCATTAGCCCTAGCTTCGCTCAGCTTTCCTTTTGTTATCCCGCCTTTCTCCCTGCTTCAGTGAATCATTTCTTCCCCTTTCCCCTGATGAATTAGTCATAAAAAGTTTAATCCAAATGAAGACACGGACTTGACCCGGGTAGTGAAGGTGAGCATCCCATAGTGACTGATGTTCTGGTCCTTCTGGGCCCAAAGGGACAGGCTGGGACTGTTAAGAGACAGCTGCAGAGGGGCCTTCAGGCTGCCACTGGGAGAAAACTGAGTTGTGTGCGGCCCACTGCTTGTCACATGGCTCAGTCGGCAGAAGGGGGCGCTGTAGTGTAACCTATTTAGGATGCAAACAGAGTGCTTTCAGGGCTGCAGATGAAAGCTGGTGTGTTAGCCGCCGCCTGGCAGGTCCTCAGCAGTACTAAATGTTGGATTCCTGCTTGTCACTGCTCGCCGCAGGTCATTAATAGAACTCAGAATGGTGTTAGTAAATGTGAATGCTAAAAAAAAGCTGATTACCAAAAAAAGGAAGAAGGAAAAAAATAATAAAGGAATGGCAACCAGGGCTTTGGACTGGTTCGTTCCGGTTCGAACCCCTGCTGAGAACTGCATTTCCGCTCCAGATATACTGAATCAGAATCTACAGTTTAACAAGATCCCCAGGTGATTCTTATGCATAATAAATTTTCAGACCCACTGCTCTACTAGTGGTTCTCAAAGTTGGTCCCTAACTGGGAGCACTGGCATCCCTGGGAATTTGTTAAAAAATTCAAATTCTCAGCAGGGGTTCGAACCAGAACAAATGGGTTCGATGCCCTGGTGGCAATCCCACTCTGAGGGAATTCAGCTCACCAAGCTTACTGGAGATTTGTTTAATCAAGATCAGTGGAGTTCAACAATTTTATTAGCTTTAGATTGGCAACTACGTACCATAGACACACTACCCAGTAAATAATAGGAAGACAGGAAGAAAGAAAGGAAGGAAGGGAAAGAAGGAAGAAGGAAGGGAAAAAGTTATGTCTCTGTGTGTGTGCCAGGGTACAGAGAGAAAGAAGGGAGAAACTGCTGAGAATTGAAAGGTTTTATAAAGGAAAAATTAGGTGGGGCAAATGATTAAGCGTTTGACCACCAGTCAAAAGGCTGCAGTTTGAACCCACCCAGTGGCACCTCAGAAGACAGGCCTGGCAACCTGCTTCTGAAAGATCACCATCTTAAAACAAGTTGGACTTGAGGGCAACTAACAACAGGAATACAGAGTGGAAGAGCGCGCTAGACAGACATCTCCCTTCTAGATGGCTGAACTCCCTTAGAAGTGGGAGAAAACAGTAAGGACAAAATCTCCGGTTTCGCAGGCCCAAGGCAGCTAGTATTGAGACTTTACTTTGTGACCAAGTCAGGTGTTTATTCTGCCAACTGGGTTTTCCTTTATCCCTTTTCTCCAGCCAATTCCTGTTTTCTTCAACTGGAGCTCCCCAAGACTCATCAAAAACACGATTTAATTACATCTCCGGAAAAAAAAAAAAGGGAGGAGTGTAAACATGACTCCTTTTTATCTCCTGATACATCTGGACAAGTAGACAATGTGCTAAAACAAAATAAATCTGCCCTGACAGTCACATCAAAGAGTTCAGCGAGGGGCTTGCAGCTACTTAAAGCACAGGAATGCTGTTGCTAAGCATCGGCCTACAACTTATCAGTCCCTGGAAGAAATGCTTTTTTCTTTCTTTCAGACGGAGATGAGGAAAGTTAGGGAGTGGGAATCAGACTGCAAAAGGAGATTGGGGATTTTCAGGGATTTCGAAGCTTAAAATGAATTGTGTGAAGAAAAGGGGTTTTGTTGTGTTGTGTTTTCCTTTTGACACACTGTCTATATTTTTAGAAGGGTAGTATGTGGAAACCTTCTAGAAAGGGCTACTTAGGATGCACAGAAATAGGAGATGGCATGAAACATTTCTATAGAAATTTGCGTCATATCTTACTTTTGTGAATTTCTCTATGTGGAGAGCCTAATGCTAGCACAGGGGTCCAACCGAAGTCAACAGTGAAAAACATGTCAGTCGCCATAATAAAAAATAAATCATCCAACATCAGAAACCACAAACATTTTTCTAAAAGGCTGGAAATAGAGCATCCACTCCAGCAAACACAACATGAAAGGAAACTGAGAAACCCCCCAAAAGAAACCAAGTGTGAACTGCCGTGTGGAATGAAATAAATCTAGCAAGATGACCCCAAACACACGTACAGTCTCACAACCAGAGTTTTCACAATAAAACACAAAATGGAATTGACCCTGAAATGTGGCCAACACCTTCAGCCTTTTCTCCCCACCACCCCCCGGGAAGATACTGAAACAGATGCTATGAAATTCAGTCTGATCTCTATCCCATATGCTGATTCTCAAGAGGGAGAAACAGGGAGATTTTCCTCTTCCCATGAACACATCCTCAGGTGGGGAACTTTGCCCCAATTCTTCCCTCCAGCAAGGCTACTAAATTTAGTTACACTGGGAAATTTGAACTGAACAAGAAATGGCATTGCTGAGAAGTAAGTTCCATGAGGACCTGAGGGTGCTCTGGAAAAAAAAGTCAGGTCAAAACAGCCCCCCAGTTCTCCATATGCACCAGACAATGCCAGAGAGATTTTGCCCTTCCAATCAAGGGTCTAAAAATATGCAGATGTGTGACTCTGGCCTAAAGAAGCCGTGGACATTTTAAGTAAACAACTTGCTGTTTTCTTTTCTTGAACCAAAGGAAACAAATCCTGAAAACACTATGATCTCCACACAGGATAACTCTCAACAGTATGAACAATTACCAAGTCGGTGATATTGCACAAATAAATAACACTTACCATTATCCTGAACGCAATCCTATTTATTAAACAATGACGCAGGGCAGCAGTAACCATTTTTATTGTCCCATATAGCTCCTATTTTCTAATTAAACAAGAGGTTATTTCTACTGTTAACATAGCCATTTGTCTAAGCTGGGTCTTCCATAATACTTTTTGCCAAGCATGACAGAATAAGAGGAAAATTAGGTTCTGTGGTGGCTTTGTTTTTTCGTTTTTAATTTTGCATGCTGAGTTGCTACTTAGAAAGCTTGGTCGGGTTGTAATCAAAGCGAGAGGCTATTGTGTGGTGAATTCATACATAAACTTTGGCAATTTTTCCTAAAATATGATGAAGCAACCACTTGGTCCTACCCTTTAGCTTCAATCCAAGGGCAATGATCTGTATTATTAAAGATACAGGCCAGGCCAGCCTGCGCTTTTCTGTCCTGTGGGAGGTTTTAGAAGCTGCTGTCATATTACCGAGGTCTGTTCTGTGGCTCCTAATTATTCCTTTTGGCAGCTTTGGATTTCAAGTGATTCCTCTCATATGTATGTAAAAATTTATAAGTTGTTTCATATAACAGTATGAGTTATTCCCTTGTTGTTTGTAATTGCAGAAGATACCGATTAGAAAAATGTGCTAATTTCACTGACAAGGATAACGGTGACTTAACAAAATTTGCATTATGTCTTTCTGAAAACCTCAAAATTACTTCCCATCAACATTTTGAAATTTTTTTTTTTTTTT